>NW_018164933.1:113486-118360 GCF_001263595.1 Phalaenopsis equestris
AATGAATATTTCCCTATTTATTTGCACTCAATCATATCAACTACATTCTCATTCATACAACCTCATGTGATTCTTTTCAATTGTTGACTGAGACAATACCAGCCCGGTTCTTACATGTTCTCACGACAAATTTTAACATCTGTATTGGTCAAATCAAGAAGTAAATGAAGTGCATGGATTTAAATCATCACAAATTCTTCCAACATTAAAGATCAATACTCTCCACAACTTCCATCCAAAACTTAGTTACTTATCAATTTAAGAAGAAAGATAAAGAAAACTACTCAGAATCTATGGAGAAAACAAAACCACACTTTAGTTTAAAAGAAGAAATCATTGTCAAACCAAAAACAAGTTTTGATTAAAACTAAAAGTAGTCTAAAACAAAAAGATAAAAACTTATCTCAAGTCTTCTACCAAACTCTTGAAGTTCCTTTGAATCTCTTCTCTTTTAAAATCACTAAAAACAAAATAACAAAATGGATAAAGTAAAATAAAAAGTTGTTCCTGAAAATCTCTCCGAACTAACTCCCCAGAAAAGAACTTTCAAATCTTGCCAATATTTTCAGGACTCTTGTCTAAGTCCTCTCTTCTTTATTTTATAATTTTCCAAGAGGTTCCTTGGGATCTCTTCAGCTTAAGCGTGGGGTCTCGGAGCTTAAGCGTGGCCTTCTCTGTTTAACCAGCGCTTAGGCGCCAAAACTCTTTTGCACAATTTTTCACCTTTTTGCTCCAAATTTGATCTTTTTTCACTCCTTCGAGCATTTTTTCCATTTTTACTTGTATCTGCAAGAAAAACACAAAAATATCTTCCATTAAAGCGCAATATCTCAAAAATAGGTATAAAATGTGTCTAAAAACACTATATATTTTAGGTGTATCAAAGCCCAATTTGACATTTGACCAATTTTGACCAAAATCCCAATTTTGCTCTTTCAAACCCAATTACCCCAAATCACCCTCAATTTCTACCAATTTAAGTTCAATCTTCCTCAATTTCAATTCCAAATCAAAATTCATCATGCTAAATTCCAATCAATACCAATTTTAAGCCCAATTGAACTCAATTTAAAACCAAATTCAAGCTCACTCAAAATCCCTAATTTTTTACCATATACTCAAATTCCCCCAAATTGAACCTCATAATCAGATCAATTTCCCCAATTTTTAGTTCCAAACTCCTCATAACATTCCCCTTGATCAATTTGAGTCCTCAATTGGCCTTAATCTAATCTCAAACCTCACCCAAATCCCACGTAAGGCAAAATCCCCAATTTTTCCTTAAAACCCAAATGTCACCAAACTGAACTTCATAACTCCACAATCTCCACCCAATTGATATCTAAAACTCTTCATCAAAATCCCTTGAACAAACTTGAGCCATAAATTGAACAAAATAAAAATCCTAGCTCAATCCAAACCCAAATCTAGCCCAATCCAAACCCAAATCTAGCCCAATCCAAACCCAAATCTAGCCCAAATACCCCAAAATTGACCATGAGCCAAATTCCACTAAATTGAACTCCCAAATCAAATCAAAATCACCCAATTTCTTTCCCAAAATTTTCATGATAGCCATTCACATCAATTTGATCAATCACTTGACCCAAAGCTTGACCCAAAACCCAACCTAGACCCAAGTCCAAACAAAAAGCCCAAATTTTCTTTGAAGTTAACCAAACCATGGTCACCACAACCAACATTAGAGCACTAGGGACCAAGCTAGATCCACCTAGTCCAACCTACTTGACCCATGGACCAAGGGGGGTCCCTTAATTTAATGGATTTACTCCAAAAAATGACTAAACCCAAAATATATTTACCACCAAACATCAAACCTCAGTGCAAATCACCACTAAGCTTCCTCTGGCTCCCATGACCGCCATAACCACATCTATTGTCCTTGTCGGCCAGCTTAGTCACTGGAAAACATCAAAACCAAGAGCCACCCCAAGCCTTAAACCCAAAATTAGAACTCCCTGAGTTGGCTCACCCTAATTGGTCACTTGCACCTTTCTTCCCTCCACATAAGCAATTAATTTCACCCACTGGCCATCCCTGGTGGCCATTCTTTCCCCTCTTTTTAAACACCCCCACCCACGACCAAACATTGTATGTGCATGAGCAGACTCTGCCAAATTGTTTCCAGAGCTTCTCCAAGACCTCCTGAGCTCATCCCAGCTATTGCTCCCACTGACTGAGCTCAATTTCAAGTCCAAAAATTAGGACCTATCACTCCACGAAACTCTTCAAAACTTCAAATTAAACCATCTTTAAGCTTCCTCAGACCAAACGAGGAACTTTTCCATCGAAACCCCCCTATCCCGAGCCCTCTAACCCACCTCTAGACCAATTCCACAACACCTCCTGACTGAACTCATACCTAAAATATTCACTAGAGGAAAGCAATACTTCAGGCATCTTCGTTGGAATCCACTGAAGCTTCTTCAAGCATCTGATTGATGCCTCCCCTCTCAGACAATTGTATAACTCATTTTCCCTAAAATCGAGCTCAGTTTGGGTCTTTGTGAAGAAAAGCTTAATTTTATGAGCATGTAACCATACAGATAGGTTCGTCTGGACTATATGAAGGTGTAGGAACAAACCCCATGTGATTTTGTTGAGTGTAGTGAGAGATCTTAAGCCTAAAAGCTTAAGCCTAAAAGGTAAGGTGAATGGTTCTCAGGCTAAATCAGTTGGGGAAGATAACAAAGAGCCATTCGATCACAGGTGTATCATATGGAGGGTTAAGATCGCACCAAACAAGAGAATGGTTTATAAAGCGCTTGCTAACTGAGAAGCTATGTGGATGGCAATGTCAAATTGCGGAGCGCCGCGTGGTCTTTCGGAGAGTCGTAGGATGACGCGAATGTCGTGTGTTTAAGTTGGAAAATAGGATTTATTTTGATTTACTTAATTCAATTAACTTAAAAAACTCATAACTTAGTGTAGAAAAATCATAAAAATAAAATAAAAATATATTCTTGCTTAGTGGATAGAGGAAAATAATGTGGAATAAAAATTAAAATTATTTAACATGTCTCTGATTTTTAAATAATTAAATACCCTATGGAATATTTTAATTCTAACTAAGTTAAAAATAATCACCATGACATGAAATTTTAAGGCTTGATTCCTCATGTTAATAGGGACGTTTTCTGATTTTTTTAAGGTCGGACAGCATCTCTAGCTTTAAAACCCTAATTTTCAAGCCTAGTTGTCTATTTTTGCTTATAATAGTTAAATAAATCAAAATATAAATAAAAAAAATATGATACTTGTTTTGGTAGGTTTCCTGTGGTTAGAGGACTTTAGAAAAAATATAAATTAAGTTTAAATATCTATGTAAATTACTATGATTAGTAAAATCATAAAAACTCATTAAAATTAAAATGAATAAAATAATATTCAAAACTTAACAAAAAAATAATTCCACACTGTAAATAATGATTATTTTAACTCACTATAAAAATTTGAAACTCATTTGAATTAGTTTGATCACTAAAGTCTATTTTCTAAGTAAAATGGGTTTTTTGCATTAAAATAATTATAATAAATTAACTATAATTAGGAAAATTATGAAAAGTGGTTTTCTGAGTTGTTTTGGATCAGGGGCAATTTTAAAAAAAAAATTTATTTTAAAATAATGAGTTCATTTTGAGCTATTTTTTTGATATAAAAATCATTAAAAATAATAAAAAATTGTAAAAATATGAAATGCAACAAATTGTTCCTAATTTTTCATTGATCACTTGGGACCCTTTGATATGCCTAAAAATTACCTACTTTTTCCATATATATTTTATGTTCACTTTTAAAGATTTTTAATGATATTACACTTTAAAGAAATATATTTTGCATATTTTTGGTTTCAGGTATAAGAAATGAACGGTTTCAGGTAATATTTTTGGTTTCAAGTACAAGAAATGGACTTTTGGAGAAAATGAATAAAAAATGTTGCAATATGGAGTAAATATGAGCAAGAAAGAAAATTCTGACTTGACACATTTTGATGTCTTTCTATGCTTAATCTACTTTACATTTCTCACATATTTTTGAATAAAATTATACTTTAAGGAAAAGTTGTTTTCATACTTATTTTGTAGGTATATCTGTTAGGTGCGAAACACAACTGAAACGGGGAAAAATGGAGCTAAAACGGAGCCAAATGGATCAAATCAGTGGAGCTGGTGCAGGGTGGTGCAAGATGCGCCATTTGACAGATAGTTGGAGAAAGATGCACCAGATTTGGTGCAAGATGCACTAGATTTGGCGCAAGATGTGCCAGAGATAACTTTTAAGGATTAAGGTGGTTCAGAATAAATTTTGCGCGAATTTTCAAAGGGACACTTGTTCTAAATACCCTTTAGAGTAATTCAATGCATCTAGACACTTTGGAAGACTCTTTTATGAAGGGATATGTCTTTTAGATCAATGGATACATTTTTTGAATTCAAAAGAGTTAAATTTTGGATAAAATTTTAGAGAGAATTTTGAATTCTTTTCAGAGTGAGGCAGCCTTTTATAGAAGAGAGGGAAGTCTAGGGCTTGAAGAGGAGTTGGTGACGTTTGTGTGTGTGTGTGTGTGTGTGTGTGTGGCTTGAGAGTGAGAGGAAGGCTTTGGAGAAGAGAGGATTTTCTTCTAGGGTTGTTGATACGCCTAAAATATATAGTATTTTTAGACACATTTTTATACCTATTTTTGAGATATTGTGCTTTAATGGAAGGTATTTTTGTGTTTTTTTTTCAGATACAGATAAAAAGGTGAAGTGAAAAATGCTTAATTAAAAAGGATCAAATTTGGAGCAAATAGGTGAAAAACGTGCAAAAGTGTTTTGGCGCCTAAGCGCCAGATCCGGCGCTCGCCTAAGCGC
>NW_018164933.1:118381-118880 GCF_001263595.1 Phalaenopsis equestris
GAAGTAGTCTAAACCAATGCGGCATGTCCCCGCACCTAAGTGTCAGAATCAACCAAGTCGAAATAGGTGTCGAAGGGGGTTGAATGAACAAATCAATCCAACCTATCTGTGAATTTTGAAGAGGTTTTTGAGGCACCTATTTGCTTAATAGGTGATTACAACCACCATGGATGAAAATTATTGCGAAAGGATGAATCTCTTAGGGAAATACATCAAATCAAGACACATTTTGAAGAGATACCAAGGTACCTCTTAGTGAATTATAAAAGAAGGAAGATTGAGACTTTGAAAGGGGTCCTGAAAGTACTGGGAAAGCCTTGAAAGTTTTAAAATTGGGGAGTTAACTCGAGAGATTTTCAGGCACCACATATTTATCCTTTTTATTTTAGTTTTATATTGAGAGTGTTGTAAAAGAGAAGAGATTCAAAGGAACTTCAAGAGTTTGGTGGAGGACATGAGATAAGTTTTTATCTTTTGTTTTAGACTACTTTTTGTTTTA
>NW_018164933.1:119248-120948 GCF_001263595.1 Phalaenopsis equestris
CATTGATGGGTGTAGAGTTAGAGGACTTTAAAGTGACATGTTAAAGCCCCCAACTTGGTTTATTATTTTAGGTTCTGATACAAGAATGTTAGCCCCCAGGTGGAGGGAATCGAGGGAACTCTAGAGTGAGAGCTAATATCTTTTTTGCCTAACCGGTCTTCAGAACTATTCAAACTTTAAATTCTTATACTTATTACGAATTCATGATAAGGAGAAAAATATTTTCATATTTAGTGCTTTTCTTCTACAAAAACTCAAGTTATCTTTTTAAGTTTGTTCTGTTTTTGTCAAAATATTAAAATTACCAAAAATATTTAAACTTTCTTTACTGCAAAAACATCTTTAATTTAAATAATTATCTTTTTAAAATTAGAAAGTTTTCCAAAAAGTGCATATTGCAAATCTTCGTTGTGGGTTTGATATTCAGGTTTTAATCAAAAAGTCCTATATTACTTGATAACGATACATATACTTGTGTAGTATCCCAATATATATAAATTAAAAGTTAAATTCTTATTTTTCTTCAAGATTAAGTTTTTGGTTTTGTTGCAAAATAAGGAAATATAAGTGAAAAATATAATCAGAATTATTGTTATACTGTTGCATATATGTAGTTTCGGGATCAGTTGTAAGAGGAGAGGGAAGGTAAGAAATTTCTTTTTCATTATATTTATAGAAGAGAATTGAGTGTGATTGTAGAGAGAGAAAGTGTTTAAAGGGAACCTCTAGGGATTAGCTTGGGAAGGATTGTGAGATAAGTTGTGTTCTTTTCTTTCTTTGTTTTGTAAACTTATTTTTATATATGAAATCTGTGTTTTGTCGTATCCTTCTCATGAATTCTGAGTAGTCTTCTTTATCCTTCTCCCTACAATGAGATTTGGTTTTATATGAATTTTAATGTCAATAATTTGTAATGATTTGAACTCTGATTTTCATTTAATTTTAGATCTGGACAATAAAAATGTTAAAATGTGTTGAGAAACATATGTTCCGAAAGGGCTATGATTTCTACAACATGGGGAGAATCACATTTAATTTCATGGGAGAGTATTTCATTCATGGGGTTGAGTGCAAATAAATAGGGAAATATACTTAATTGGATGCAGAATTGGAAATTTTGAGGTGACAAATTAGAATCCCCAATTTGGTCAAGTTGATTGAAAACTAATGCGAGATTGTTAGCCCTTAGGTGAGGGAGTAGTAGGAGCTCTGGAGTGACAACCAGTATCCTCCCACAGTATCCTCCCCTCCCAGCCTAACCACAAAATTAGGGTTCAAACTCTAGATTAGTCAATATTCTTTATGCACTTGGAAGAGGGTAAATAATAGGATTACTCTTATTTGACACAAAACAATTTCATATATTTTTAAATGATTTTAACTACTTCACTAAACATGTACTCATTCTAAAGGGGAAGGTTGTTTTCTTAAATTTGAACTCTTCATCACAAAACTTTGTTTAGTCTTAGTAAATTTAACTTTGAAGTTTAGAAATTAGTTTAGCAAACTTAGTTCTTTTAGTTACATTTCTGTTAGCATTCATTAAACCTGTTTTAACTTATCTTTCTTACTTTAATTTTTATAGTTTTAATATTGTGATTTATGTTATATAAGAATTTCTTTCCATCTTCCAAACTAAGACTTGATAGTAGTAGACTAAAATTAGCCTAAGGGATTTCTTATTGCGCTTCGCTTCTCTG
>NW_018164933.1:120989-126646 GCF_001263595.1 Phalaenopsis equestris
CTCTATATTACTTGAAGTGTTACTTGAAGTGATACATGCACTTGCGTAGAACCCATAGTATGTGAAATATTTTATATAATTTATAAACATTTTTATTTTACACATTAACTACTTAATATAAATTATGTCAAGTTTTTTGTCATATTTTTGAAAGCTAAATTACTGTGTAATTTCAGGACAGCTTAAGTATTTGGCAATTTTACCAGGGATTTAAATTTACATAAAACCCATAGAAAAACAACACACACTAGGGGCACATCATTCTTTAAAATATTTTTTCTTAGTTTTTATGATTTAGTTATGTATTTTTAAATGCCAAAAATGTATTTTTTTATTCATTTTTCATTAAAATAATTATAATAAATAAAATAAAATTTGCAAAAATGAAAAGTTTGTTTCTCTGAGTTCTCTGGACTTAAAGAAATCTAAGAAAATATAAAAAAGTGATTTTTGAAATTAAAACATATTTTCTATTTAATTAATCATTAAAATCAATCAATAATTATAATAATTAAAATATAATTTTAAAAACCATGAAATTTTTTCTAAGTGGTCCTCTGACCTAGATGAACCTCCATAAATTTTCTTATGAAAAAAAACCTTACTTTGATTAACTTAATGAATTAACATTGAAAATCCTATTTTTGAGTTAAAATAATTATATAAATTAAATAAATTTGAAAAAACCACATTTTCTCCTCTGATATTTTAATTGACTCATGAGTGGCATATAATAAAAATTTCAAAGTCATTTGAGCTATATTTGATAAGTTGTGAAGTGGAGAGCCCAGGTGCAAAATGGTAATTTTGGATTTTGATGCCTTAATTTAAAATTTAGGGTTAAACAAAGGGTAAATGAGTATATTTTGATCATAATGAATACTTTGGTTGTTTGAAATATAATGGGTTATAGGTAGAAACCAATTTTCCACCTTTTTCATTATAAGGGCAAAATTATAATTTCATAAATTATTATGACTTGGAGGTTAATTCCATTGGATGATCCTAAAGTAGTGAGCTTGAGTTAGGAAGATAATAATTCACTTATTTGATGCCCTATAATTGGCGATTAGATGATAGCATGATCCTTTAATGAGAATAGATCTCACTCAAATTAACATTTTGATTATTATAAATTTACCCATGAAGGTTTTTAAGGGCTTAGTAGTGAACTAGGCTTAACCCAAGATTTTTTAATGAGGCTTAGAGAAGATAATATAACTAATCATGAAAATTTTGAAAACTCTACAAGCCTGACTTTCATCCGGTGTATAAAATCCCTAATGACTTTGAGTTTATCCCTCGGAGCATTCACTCACATAACTTTTAAGTAAAACATTAAGTGACTGTCTGATTATCCCACTCTTGGTATAACTAAAATATCAAGTTACACTGGGCATAGAGTGCATTAATTTATTGAAACTAAATCTAAATTTGGATGATTAATTGAATGATATAATAAGATCAAATGAACTCGAAATGTTTAAAAGGATTTTAAAAGTTGTTCAAGATCATGCCCCGAACATTTTAGAATCCTTTAGATACTTTGAAGGACAATTAAACTTATTCTTTGTTCAAGAAAATCATCAATTAAAACATTTAAGGACCCACCAAATTATGACCTGAGGCTCGGTATATACTCCTTCAACTGGTCATCTTATTTTCTATTCTTGCAATTTATTTAAATTTCTTGCAAAATTATCAGCGGGAGTGCGAGAAGATGACATCTTTGCATTTACATTTTTGTAATGCAATTTGCTTTCCTTTTGCTTTACTGCATTTCATACCTGTACTTGCTTCAATCACAAAACCTTTCTCAAAATTGAAAATTACATAACCATTTTTTCAAAATTAAACAACATTTTCAAAACAAAAATAACAAAACAACAATTTCATAACACGTCCTTTTGAATTTACAGGAGTTCCTCGGATGTGGTAACTCGCAGTTGCTAACGAGATCTCCCTAGTTTAAATGAGCTTACCAACTCATTTAAACTAAGTAAATTTAAAAGAAAATAGTAGTACCAGAACAAGGTAATCGTGGGATCCTAACTGGTGTCGCTCTAATCAACATTAACTCCCCACCCCTCTATATTGATTGAACATTATTGTCATTTAAACCTTTGAACCTTAAACTTTAGGACTGTTACTTCACCAAGGAGCTTGGAGCTAACTTTGAGGGAAACATTCTACAACAGCCAGTGGATCTACAATAACAGTCTCTTCTTTAGAATTAAACAAAAAGTCATAGGATTTTGAGGTCGTTTTCCTAGTGCAACATAAATCTTCATTTTATCATTAAGCCTTTGCACAATCATGTTGTGCAATTTAAGCCCTAACTCATTTTAGGATTCTGAGGTTGTCGTTCGTTACAACATAAATCCTTCTATCTTCCCGGTTATTTGTATGATTATGTCATGCAAATGTAAGCCCTAAATAATAACAATTGGCAAAATGAAATATTTGATAATATTATTCTCAAATTTGATGTCAAACCATAGGATAGCTTGAGAAGTCATTGAGGTTCTCGTCAGAATTTGTGACAATCCCTAGTTTTCTTTCTTTAAATTCCATAACAATGTTCCAAATTTAGGCCTTTATCATTTGACACTCATTGGTCTGATCTTTGAAAAGTCAAACCCATTGAAATTCTTGAAGACAATACTTTCTGATATAAATTGAGAGTTTTCTTAGGTGACATCGTTCATTTAAGATGTAATTAACTATAAAAGCTTGTTCTTATAGGAAACTTTAAAACCTGACTTAAAGTAAACCCTATCTTATCCTTTATATTAGATAGGAGAACTTGACGGTCAACATAAATGTTCACAGACTAAAATGGATGTCATAAATTCTTTAGTTTTTTTAATCGAGCCTCATTAGCAAGTGATGTGTCTATTCCTCGGGGTAGATGCATCATTTGTGGTGTTGTGCTCGTTAAATTAAATTATTGTCTATATGAGATCAGTTCGGTCTCATATTTTTAAAATCAAAATAATAATTTCCAAAATTATAATATATATTGCATTAAATCAAATATTTATTTTCCCAAGGAAAAGGCGACCGACACACATTTTTGGTTTTAAACTTTAGCACTTAGTAGGATGGATCTCACCCCAATTTTTATATGTAACGATTTATGAAGTTGAAACCACTACAGCGCCAAAAACTTGATCCCTGTATGAAAAGTAAGTTGGGTAAAATATATATAATTATAGACAATTAATAATGAGATTCTACGCAAGTATACGCATCGTTATCAAGTAATAAAGGACTTTCTATTTAAGCCCCAAATATTTATCCCACAGGGAAGGTGTAAATTGACAATGATAAGTTTTACTAGGAAATTTACAGAAAGTCAAACAAAATCATTATCACTAATTTCAAATGTTGAGATGGTATCAAAACTAAAGTACTTAACTATTAGCAAAACAAAAGTGCAAAGTTTAAGAAGTAAATACTAATCTACTAACTATGTTTATGTAATGATTATGTCTTATGTGAAAAAACATCCTTCCCACCACAATGAGGTTCTGGTGAAATGATATGAGATAAATGTTTTTAATATGTATTGTGTCAAATAGTTAATATGTATTGTGTCAAAGTGTCAAATAGGAGCAATTATAATTCTCTACCCTGATACAATGCATATAAAGTCATTGGATAATCCTTGGTTTAGTCTCTAAATCCATGGCTAGGCTAGGAGGATACCAGCTCCCACTTCCCTTCACCTGAAGGCTAACTCTCGCTTTAGTTTTTAAACACTAAGACCGAATTGGGGATTTTAGTCTGTCACCCTAAAGATTCTCCAATTCTACACCCAATAAAGAATATTTCTCTATTTATTTGCACTTAATTCCATGAACTAAATTCTCCTCAATAAAATCAAATGTGATCCTCACTTTGTTGTAGAACTCATACTCCATTTCCTAGATCATATGTTTCACAACACATTTTAACAATCCAAAATGGCCAAATTAAAAAGTAAATTAAGTTTGGAGTTGGAAAATCATCAGAATTTTTTTTGTATTTTAATATTGGCACATCCATGTTATGTCATCATTTCACCATATCTCAGAGTAGGAAAAAAGATAGAGGAAACTATCAAGACTTCATGAGAAAGATACAACAAAACACAACTTTCATACGTAAAATAAAGTTCATACAATACTAATAAACAAACAACACTTATCTGAAACTCTTTCTCAAAGAAAATCCCTTGTAGTCTTTTCTTAGAAATGCAGGAAGAAGATATTTCTCACTTTTCCCCTTCTCCAACACTCTTACAGAAAGTTTCACTCTTAATATCACCACACAAACTCTAAATTATAAAAGAAAACTCACTACAGCCCCAAATAAAGCCCAATGTCGGTTTTCCAGGAGGTGCCTCCAAAAACTTTTCAAAAATCATCCAAACACATTGAACCTTCTAGAATTGGAGGTTGAATCGCCTTTGGCACCGTCGACGCTAGTCTGACATCGTCGGCGCCGAGTAAAAATTTCAGCTGTTCTGTTGTTCTGCGCCGTCGGCGCTGCCCCTAGCGTGGTCAGCGTTGAGTACTTCTTCAAAAACATCATTTTGATTCCAAATTCCATCTTTTTTGCTTCCTTTTTGCTTTAAGTCCTAAAAATCAATAACTTGCAATAAAACATCAAAATATCTTTCATTAAGGTGCAATATCACAAATAATAAGTATAAAGTATGGGTCTAAAAATGCATATATGTTTAGTGTATCAAAATCCCCCAAACTTACCCCCAAACTTACATGTTACTTGTCCTCCAGTAACTCCTCTACTAAATAAAAATATGACTTATGGTAAAGAATTTAACTTCTAGACTTCCATATTTAAGTTCTCTAAACATAATAGTATAACTTAAGAAAAATTCAAAATAACTCCAGTTAATACTAAAGGTGCAAGGATATTCAGTAATTAAGTCTAAGATTTCTGATCCTCTATTTCTTTCAAGAAAAATTGCAATTTTTCATATTAAAGTCACTTAGAAAATTCATATGAAAAAGAACTTCATAAAACTTTATTAATCATTAAGCTAATACTCAAATAAAAAGTTTATAAAAATGTGTCCCTGTCTTTTTCCTTAAGTTGATTAAAGTGAAGCCAATTTTTAATTAGACTTCCCCTCAAGTTTCTCCCCACATATTTTTTATTTTTTATTTACTTTTTAGGATCATTTTTAATCCCCTTTTTCTTTTCCTTCTTCTTCTCTTTTTTTTTATGTATGTGAGGATTACTATATCTGGATAGCCTTTAATGATTTTGAACTTCACTATCCTCTTCTTAAAGTTAAAAACTTTTTACATTTCTTCACTTAACAAATTTATCTAACTTAAAAATTACATAAAGTTTAATTCTTTTCTTTTTACATGAATCTTTTAAGATTTTTAATACTTCAAAAAAACAAATTTCTTTACTTAAAATAGAAAAACATAGTCTTATTCTCTTTTACCAAATATCTTAGTCTCTAGAATTAATCTTTATTATTGAAAATTTTTTTACTTAAATTTACTATATATTTAGAAACATAAAGATAGTTATCCAAAGTTATCCCCTAATGCCAAAAGTTATGTTAAATTTAAAATTTTTGAAAATATAGTTAAGTGAGGACAAATAAAATTAAGTTCTTTCTTTTCTTTTTT
>NW_018164933.1:126853-130356 GCF_001263595.1 Phalaenopsis equestris
ATAAATACAAGATTTGAGGTACAATGCTCTTTCATTTTAAACTATGAAAAATATGGGATCAGTTTGATTTCATACCTCAACGTCCTTCCGAAGCGGGCGACGGGATTTTGATTCCTGTGACCGACAGCTTCCTACGGGCAACCCCACAACCAAACCATCCCCAAAATGACACCGACACCCCCCAAACTTAAATTTTTAAAAGATTTACATGAATAACTTTAAAAATAAAGGGTGAAAGAAAGCATTAAATATATAAAGAAAATTAATACCTGTTGAAGATTTTGATTTTTGAAAATAAGTTCTGAAATACTGCAGGTACTAATATGAAAAATTACAAGGCTAAAAAAATTAAATTGCACATAATATATAAAATTTGCTAAAAAAGAGTTAATTACAATACATATAACAAAGTGTTGAAACTAACAACATAACTAAACTAAATTCTAAAAATGAAAACAATTTTACATATTACAACATAGCAACAGAGTCTCAAAAATATCAGAAAACAAATAATACAATCATAAAGTACAACACAAACAAACAAACAAACGAAAAGATCACCAGTCATCATCTTCTTCATCATTAACATCTAACTTCTACTGCTGATATGGAGTATAAACAGGGTGAATAGGGAACTGAACTGTATGATCACCCCTCATGTATTTCACTAAAGCATCATCATAAGCAGCATCATATTCAAACTTCTGGCGAATCAAATCATCTGTATGAGCATTTCTGGCCTCCATGTTCTGCATCCTATAATCCATCCTAAAAATATCTCCTACTGAATCATCATCTAGTCCAATAGCTCCCTATTACCGGGGTCACTTAAAGTAGGCCCACTAAAAGTAGGGTTTGTAGAAGTAGAAGGAACATCCATGGCCTTACTTCCAGATCTCCAATCAACATAGAACTCATAAGTCTTAATATTTGCAGGTCTAATCGGTCTTTGAGGCTCAATCCTCTCCTCATCAGGTCTGAAATCAACTCCTGCATGCTTACAAAGTGTATAAATGAGAGTATGGTGTGCCAATCCACCAGTGGTCTCTCCTAGAGAAATAAATCGAGTGTTCATATAAATGATAGAGCCTACATTTATATCCCTCACTTGCTGAATACAGTATATCAGGATGGCTCTATCCTTGGTCACTTCACTATCATGGTTTGTTGGAATCATCCTCCCAAAAATAAAATAATGTCAGACCTTAGATACTACATTTAACATGGAAAGGGGAAAGTTGACTTTAACTCCATTCTTTACTTTCCAAGCCCCTTTGTCACAAGTTAAAAAAGAAATAATCTCATCTAAGGCCTTATTTGTGGCAGAGAATGAATGATACTGGCATCTATAAACATCTTCTAACTAATAAAACTCATTTATGTTTCTTAGAGTAAACTCCACCCTTTTTCCTTGAATAAAAATAAAATCATTAGAAGCCTCCGGAAAGTTAGCATAAAATTCCATAACTATCCTAGCTATCGCATCGGCAGTAAAATAGCAGAAGTTTTCCCACTGTCGAGCGATAATCAATCGTTCAACTTCTCCTCCCAGATTTTTGAAACCTCGATTCGGAATCACTTTCTTATTTTGTCGAATATTATGAAATCAAGCACTATCTTTAAAGCAAACAAACTTTTGCTCGTCATATTCTATTGTTATTTTGCTCGATCTAGGTGTCATAGGAAATCTAGAAAAATTGATTAAAATTTGAATAAATTTAAAAATTTTGAAAATCAAAATGTAAAGCACTTTAAACTTAAATCCTCTAAGTAAAAGTTTTTTACCAAAGCATTTTTACTTTAAAGTGTAGCTCTTACCTAAAGAAAATGAAATCTGGCGTTCCTTTGCCTCTAAATCGCCTCAAATCCACCAAAAATAATGCCCTAGGTGTGAAAACCAAAGGTTGAAGGTGACTTTAGGGGTAAAAATGGAGGTTTTGCGGTGAAAATCACAAATTAAAGGGGATATTACTGCTCTTGGGTTGAAGGCACCGTCTGCGCCCATGCCAACGACGTCGACTTCCTATGACACCGTCGGCGCCCATGCCAACGGCACCGAAATTCACTATTTTGATTTTTTTCAAATTTTCAATTTCCTTTTAAATTACCCCAAAGTTTTTTAGTATTTTTAAACACAAATTTTTATTTAACAATAATTCACAAACAATCATTTTCACGAACAACAACAAACTAACTTTTATATTACACATTTCAAAAATCACACATTCACACCTATTAAGCAAACTAATTATAAATCAGCGTCGAAATAAAGCCGCAACCACTAAACGCTGACACAAAATTATACACATAATCAAAGTTCAGAATTCGAAAGCAAAATAAACCAAACCAAATCAAATCAAATCCACACAATTACATCAAATACATAAATATTCTTAAGCAAGTAGAGAATCCAAAGTCTTCGGTCATTCCGCTTCATCTTCAGTGTTTTTACTCCTCTAATATCTCTCATGGATTGGTAAAAGGATTGGTACGGGAATTGATCTGTCAAATTTTCTTTGATCCATCCATTTTCTTTAAATATCTAAACTAATCCTGCTTCAAAAGTTCCAGTATGATCAAAATTTTCTTTCATTCTCCAATCAAGGTGATAAAAAAGGTACTTAAGATCTCCCACTGCATTCATAATACTCTGAAGTTCCCTTTCAATTTTCTTCAATTTCTTCTACAAAGCAAGCAAACTTCCTACTGTTGGTGGTATTAATGGAGTTGAACCATGTGAAGAATGATCCATAATAGCATTTAGTGCTTCATTTCCATTACCAAAATACTGATCATCAATAGGGATCATGGGCTCACATGGTAGTAAAACTTTTTCCCAACTTTCATATGGCACTTGGGATTGACTGAAAAATAGAAAAATTGTAGAAGGATGCCCAGGTTCATAAATTGGCCCATTCATAATGATACCCATAACATATTTAAATATGGTTGATCCTATATCAATAGATTTTTCCATTTGAATACAATAGTTTAAAATAACACTTTCCTTGGTGACTCTACTAATCTTCATAATAGCGAGTAATTTTGCACAAATAAAGGAATGCCACTGCTTTGAAATTAGATTAAGTGATGAAGCAGGAAAACTAATATATCATTCATGTCGTACTTCCCACATATCACTTTCATCCATCAGAAAATTATAAACATCTTGCATCAAATCTCGCGTAGGAATGAAATTTGTATAATGACAGATTAGAACATTTTCTATCAGAACTAATGACAGATTAGAACATTTTCTATCATATACAATTCATTAATCCTCGCAAGAGTAAATTGTACAACCTTACCTCGTAGGAAGACAACTCCTTGGGTAATTCCATGTAGATTTGCATAGAACTTCTTCACTACAAGCACAACAACCGCAGCGGTAGTGTCAACAACTGTAGTGGTAGTGTAACACAAAACTTCTCATTGCCTTTGTAGAATGATCTTATCCACCGGAGCACTTGGATTGATCAATCCATGATTAACAAATCCTCTCT
>NW_018164933.1:130526-130883 GCF_001263595.1 Phalaenopsis equestris
TAGAACTTTTAAAACCCCTTCTGACGGTTATTATGAAGCGAAATCCCGCCAAAGTCTGCCAAAAGTCGTCAGAACCGTCAAACCGCTCTCGGTGCCGTCAGCACTCTGGATTGGCGCTGCCGGCGCTGAGGTCCATTTTCTTGGGCGCCGGGCGCCGTCGACGCCAGTGGCCAAAATTTTGCGACTTTCATTTTTATTCAATTTGATTCCAAATTTTCCTCCAATACCAATATTTGACTTAATTTATAATAAATGCAATGATTTTTATCTACTAATATATAAGACACTTATCAACCAAAATAGTAACACATAGACATATATGTATGGGTTTGTTGACCTCACTTTTGGTTGAGGTCT
>NW_018164934.1:0-342 GCF_001263595.1 Phalaenopsis equestris
TTTTAACATCCTAGTTGGTTAAACTAGGAGTAAATGAAGTCCATAGGCTAACCAACAACATAAGACCATGAAAGAACGAAAAAATGTTACAAGAGAACCATCTCAATTGGCTCATTTTAAGGTAATATTTCCTTACCTTCGGAGGTTTATTACTCTCCAAATATCATTCTTTGTCATTTAGATAGAAGTATTTGGAAAGTTCTGTAGTGTGTAGTAACACAAAAATCCCTCACCAATCTCATAGATTAGTAAACACTTTCCAGGCTCCCCTAAGGTCACTGGTATTTTCAGGATGGTCTCATTGATATCAAGAACCCCTTCCCTTTGGTGTTGGAGATCAAG
>NW_018164934.1:442-995 GCF_001263595.1 Phalaenopsis equestris
GGGGGGGGGGGGGGGGGGGGGAATTAGAGTGGATTAATCTGAATAGTTCATTAGACCTTTACCGTATAAATGAGCCTTTAATTATAATCTCAGGTGGAATGAAATGTACAGTTACTTGCTTGCCCTAGCTTGAATAAGGACAACACATGGCATTTTGGTCATAAAAAGACATGAGTAAATAAATGCATAGATAAATACAAATATAAAAAAGATGTTTGGCTTAGCTGTCACATTCTTCAATATTCTAAGATTGAGGGCCTTCTGTCGGCCACGCTGGGGACCTTCGATCGGACCTTTGGTCGGCCTGACAGTGGGCCTTCAGTTGGCTCAACTATGGACTTCCAATTGACCTAACCGAGGGTCTTTGGATAGTAAGGTTGGGGGTCTTCGGCAGGCCAGGCTATAGCCTTTCATCGCTCAACTCAATTGATTCGTTTGTTAGTCGCTGCCCCCATTGAGTGAGATCCTTATTATCAATATTAGGCTAGGTTGTCGGGTAGAGGTCACTTTACTGTAATCTAATAGGTATCTCCACCCTTTTAACTGGAAAACT
>NW_018164935.1:0-4662 GCF_001263595.1 Phalaenopsis equestris
ACATCTAAATGATTTCTCCTAAATTGAAGCTAAATGATAGGATAGCTTGAGAAGTCACCGAAATCTTTTTTCGGATCCGTGACATCCTCTAGTGTTTCCTCCTTTGAACTCCAAAACAAAATGTTCCAAATTTGAATCAATCTCCTTTTACACTTCTTAATCCAATATCTTTGAAATGTCCTTACCATTTGAACTCCTTGAAGATAATTTTTCTTGACTTTTATTGAGAGTATTCTTAGGTAACTTTTGTTACCTAAGATGTAATTAACTATAGGGGCTTGCCCTTATAGGAAGCTTTTCCCGAACCCAGCATAATATAAACCCTATTTAATTCCTTATATTAAATAGGGGAATTTGTCGGCCAATACATTGGTTTCGCAGACCAAACGGATGTCATAACTTTCTCTAGTTTATTTGATCGAGCCTCACCCTCAATTCTTGTGTTCATCCTTCGGGATAGATACAGGATTTGAGGTAAAATGCTCTTTCATCTAAACTATGAAAATTATGTGGTCTGTTTGACTTCATCTTTTTCAAAAATAAAAATTTTTAAAACGTCCTTCCAAAGCGGGCAACGTGATTTCAATTCCGATGACCGACAGCTTCTTACGGACAAACCCCACACCAAAAATAGTGCCGACATTCATCCTTTTTTCTTTCTTTTTACTTTCTTTTTATTTATTTTTGCTTTAAGCCCTAAAAATCAATAACCTGCAAGAAAACATAAAAATATCTTTCATTACAGTGCAATATCATAAAAAATAGATATAAAATATAGGTCTAAAAATGCATATATTTTTGGTGTATCATAGACGAGTAGAAATAAAATAGTGTCAGGCCTGTGAAGGTGCACATAACTTTAAAGTTGGGAAGTTGACTCTCCTCTCATTAGTGATCTTCCAAAGTCCTCTTCCAACAGTCAAGTAAGAAATAATCTCTTCTAACTCCGCTTTAGTCGGACTATAATTTGAATAAAAATGTAATGTATCAGGTGGCAGATGATAAAACAAGTTGATTACCTCCGGTGAAAAAGGTACCAACTTTACTCGAACCATGACTCTATTGTCTTCAGCCTCAGGGAGGTTTGCATAGAACTCCTTAACAACAGAAATAACCGCCACAACAGAGAAACAACATAATCGTTTCCATTGTCGGCGAACATACAAATCCTCTACGTCTCCTCCTGGATTCCTAAAACACAGCTCCTAAATCAGTTTTCGTGATTGCAACGCATCACTGTACCGATCCTGAGCCTTCGAACTAACAAATTTACTCGAATTGAAAGGGCTCTTTCCTTTATTCCTCTTCATTCTTGGTGTCACTCAACAAATCTTAAAAATTCCAAAAATAACTTCAAAAATCAAGTCTAAATTACTAAACTAAACTTCCAAAGTATAATATACACTTCCCATGCAATTGTCATAGATATATTTTTCATTTTTCACCATGAATAGTGAATTTTTGAATTTCTCCAAATGTGCTCAAAATACATGGTGAACATCCAAAATTTTTGTATAGAAGTAAAGCTCTTACCTCAAGGAAATTGAATCTAGCAAATTTCACTTGATTCCACCAAGAAATCTTCACTTTAGATGTGCCCTAGCCTTCCAAAATTGTGATTTTGAGAGGTTGAAGGTGACGGGAGGCGTAAAAATGGTGATTTGCGGGCCAAAATTTCACTTTTAACCGTTCATGAACTGGTTTTGGTGAACCGATGCTTAAGCTCGGGTAAGTGGCGCTTAGGCACCTGCCTCTCGGTCTGGTTCGCACTTAAGTGCGAGATGTGGCGCTTAGGCGCCAGTGCACGATTTTCAAAGTTTTTAAATTAAAGTAAAATGCACTATTTGCCTAAGTAAACGACCCCTAAATGGTCTCATAGAACTTAAATGTCTATTTTCAAATTTCTATAACTCCCCTCTTTCTAAAAACTCTTTATAATAATTATTTCAATTTGAGGCTAAAAATAACACAAATTTTCACACAAACAAACTTATATTAATTGTTAAACAAGTACAAATACTTTTAAATACTTAATTCTCACTCTAAATAGTCTTGGATGAGATAAATAGTCTTGGATGAGAATAGTCTTGGATGAGAAAATTTTCTTAAATACAAGTACACAACAATCATTACAAATAAGGAAGTCATAAATACTAAAAATAAGACTTAAACACTAAACCACTTAAAAACAACAACTTTTAGCATACAAATTCTAACACTAAACTTAATTACATTTTTCATTCAAAGGAACAAATTTCTATCTTTTATTAGTCTCTCCAAGAATATAGAGTTGATAAAACGGACAATGGTGACGAGCTCTGATACTATCTTCTTCAATCCACTTATGCTTTATGAGCATTGCCTTATCCGCTTCCTCTATATAACTTGTGTGGCTAAATTGCATCTTCAATTTCCATCCAATATGCTCTAGATGTGTCTGCAACTCAAGTACTTTGGTCTCCAATAAAGCTATAGTATTTTTCATTTTGTTGATCTTCTCTGATATCCCTTCAATTCTAAAAATGTTATACATCTCTTGTGCACTTTGACAAATGAATCTTTTCTGCATGGTCTCTTTCTCATCATGGTTTCTTCCTTTTTCTTCAAATTCTTCTCCTATAAAGACATTTTCTCTAAATCTCACTTTCTCTTAAACTTTTAGGGCTAGAAATGATCTAGGGTAAAATTCCTTCACAAAACCCTTCTATTTGTAGGCCTAAATCCTTCCAACAACTCGTAGACATATTTAGAAATTGCCTTGGCACATTTTTACAAACTAATTGGCCGTTAAATCTTCTAGAATATTAATTTTGCACATGTGTTTAAACGGTCGCACTTAAGCGTCGAATCTGGCGCTTAAGCGCCGTGCACATTTTTGCACTAGTCAACTTAACATCCAAATTCTTATTCTAACATGTCTTGGTCACTAAATAAAGTCTTAAAATCTTTACTAACACATAATAGTTTAAAAAATACTATCCCAATTTTCTTAATCACACACTCTTAATCACACACAAAACAACAATCAAAATAAAAATACACTGATAACTATGGGTTGCCTCACATAAAGCGCTTGGTTTTACATCATCAGCCCGACATAACCAGTGCTTATTCTGGTTGACCCAACATCATTCCATCATTAATTTTATGTCAATCCCGTATAATATAAGGTTTCAGTCTATGCCCATTAAATTTAAATATTTTCTTAGACTTAGGATCTTTAATATCCACAGCTCCATAAGGATAAACTTTTATCACAACAAATGGGCCCATCCACCTAGACTTAAGTTTGCCTGAAAATAATCTTAACCTTGTATTATATAGTAAAACCTGTTGTCATAGCTGAAAATTTTTAGTAAGAATCCTTCGATCATGCCACATCTTCATCTTTTCTTTATAAATCTTGACACTCTCATAAAATTCATTTCTAATCTCTTCAAGCTCATTTAATTGCAATAACCTTTTCTCGCCAGCATCTTTCAAATTATAATCGAACTCTTTAATCGCCCAATATGCTTTATGCTCAAGTTCAACTGGTAAGTGACAAGCTTTCGTAAATATTAACCTATATAGGGAAATTCTTATAGGAGTTATGTATGTAGTCCTATAAACCCACAAGGTATAGTCAAGTTTGACTGACCAATCCATTTTTGTTGGATTCACAGATTTTTTTCATAATTCTTTTAATTTCCCGATTGGAAAATTCAGCCAAACCACTTGTCTGAGGATGATAAGCAGAAATAATTGTTCCCTAGATACTGCTAATATGTAAAGTACAACAATAATTCAAATTATATTTCACTTATATTTCCTTACTTTGTAACAAAACTAAAAACTTGATTCTGAAGAAAAATAAGAATTTAACTTTTAATTTATATATAGTGGGATACTACACAAGTATATGTATCATTATCAAGTAATATAAGACTTTTTGATTAAGAACTGAATATCGAACCAACAGGGAGAATACGCAATATGCACTATTGAACAACAAACTTTCTATTTTTAATAAAAAGATACTTATCTAAACTAAAGATGATTTTTTCAGTAATGAAAATTTAAATATTTTTGGTATTTTCAATATTTTGAAAGAAGAATAATAATTTAAAAAGATAACTAGAGTTTTTGTAGAAGAAAAGCAATAAATATGAAAATATATTTCTTCTTGTTATGAATCAGTAATAAGTATAGGAATTCTGTTGTGGAAGTATGCAAATTGTGTTGTGTCAAATATGAGCAATAATATTCTTTACCCTTACTAGAGATGCTATAAATAACATTGGCTAATTTAAAGTTTAATAGTTCTGAAGACCGGCTAGGCAGGGAAGATACTAGCTCTCACTCTAGAGTTCCCTCGATTCCCTCAACCTGGGGGCTAACATTCTCAAATCATAACCTAAAATAATAAATCATGTTGGGGGCTTTAACATGTCACTTTAAAGTCCTCTAACTCTACACCCTTCAAAGAATATTTCCCTATTTATTTACACTCAATCAAATGAACTACATTCTCATTTATACAACCTCATCTGATTCTTTTTAATTGCTAACTGAGACAATACCAACCCGGTTCTTACATGTTCTCACAATAAATTTTAACATCTAGATTGACCAAATCAAGAAGTAAATGAAGTGCATGGATTTAAATCATCACAACTTCTT
>NW_018164935.1:4897-10702 GCF_001263595.1 Phalaenopsis equestris
AAAGATAAAAACTTATCTCAAGTCCTCTGTCAAACTCTTGAAGTTCTTTTGATTCTCTTCTCTTTATAATCGCTCAAAATAAAATAACAAAAAGGAGAAAATAAAAATAAAAGTGGTACTTGAAAATCTCTCCGAACTAACTCCCAAAATGAGAACTTTCAAAATTTTCCAATATTTTCAGGACCTCTTTCAAAGTGTCAATCATCTTTCTTTTATAATTTTCCAAAAGGTGCCTTGGTTTCTCTACCAAATATATCTATATTCGATGTATTTCCCTAAGATATGCATCCTTTCGTGATAATTTTCGTCCATGGTGGTTTTAACCACCTATTAATTCAATGGGTGCCTCAAAAACCTCTTCAAAGTTTGTAAAAAATTGAATTTACTCGCCCAATAACTGCCACTGCCTCTGGTGCTTAGGCGCGGCCTTCTTTGTTTAACCGGCGTGTAAGCGCCAGATCTGGCGCTTAGGCGCCAAAACTCTTTTGCACATTTTTCACCTTTTTATTCCAAATTTGATCCTTTTTCACTCCTTTAAGAATTTTTCACTCTTTTTACTTTATCTGCAAGAAAAACACAAAAATACCTTTCATTAAAGCGTAATATCTCAAAAATAGGTATAAAAAATGTGTCTAAAAATGCCATATATTTTAGGTGTATTAGCAATCCTATGATTTATATGATATTTTTTTAATAACTTCTCCATTATGACATTTCTAAAATGACTTCCCCCCCATCAGTAATGATAACTCTCGGCATCCCAAATCTATAAAATATGTCTGTTTTCAAAAATTTTGCAACACTTTGAGCATCACATCAAGGTAAAGCAATAGCTCATATCCATTTGGATACATAGTCCACTGCTAATAAAATATATAAATTTCTGAAAGATGGTATAAATGGTCTCATGAAATCTAATCCCCAAACATCAAATATTTCAACTTCTAGCATATAATTCTACTCGTTGACATCTATCACAAGTTTTGATATAAACATTAACATCTCTAAAAATTGTAAGCCAATAGAATCCAGATTGTAAAATTTTCTATGTTGTTTTATCGACACCAAAATGTCCCCCAAATTCAGAATTATGACAATTTTGGATAATTTCATAAGTTTCTTCTAATGGAACACATCTTTGAATAATTAGATCTTTTCCTTGTTTATATAAAAATAAGTCATCCCTAAAATAAGTTTTAGCTTCAGAAATAAATTTCCTCTTTTTTTGGTATGTCATGCTATAGGGTATAATATTGCTAACAATAAAGTTCACAATGTCGGCATACCACGGAACAAGCCACTCAATAATAGTGAACAATTTTTCATCTAGAAAATGTTCATAACTTTCTTTTTCAAAATAGAGTGGTTTTTCTAACTTAAGCCTGAACAAATGATCAACAATTTGATTTTCAGTCGCCTTTCGATCTACTATTTCAAAATCAAATTCTTACAAAAGAAGAATCTATCTTATAAATCTAGGTTTAGCATCCTTCTTTTTCATTAAGTATTTAATAACAGAATGATCTATATACACTACACAATGAGTTCCAATTAAATATGATCTAAATTTATCAAAAATATATACTATTGCTAATAACTCTTTTTCAGTTGTTGTATAATTGATTTGAGTTTCATTAAGAGCTTTACTAACATAGTAAATTACTTTGAAAACTTTATCATATCTTTGTCCTAAAACAGCTCCTATAGCATAATCACTAGCATCACACATCAATTCAAAAGCTTTCCCCAGTTTGGTGAAACTATAAATGGTGCATTGATTAAATTTTCTTTTAATAAATTAAAAAGCTTTTAGGCGTTCCTTATCAAAATTGAAAATTGCATATTTCTCTAATAAATGGCATAAAGGCTTAGCAATCCTTGAAAAGTTTTTAATATATTGCCTGTAGAATCCAACATGTCCTAAAAAACTTCTAATTTTCCTTACATTTGTTGGATAAGGTAAATTAATAATCACTTGAATTTTAGCAGGATCTACTTCCATATCATTTTCAGATATTTGATGACTTAATACAATTCCTCCTGCTACCATAAATTGACATTTTTTCCCAATTAAGAACTAAACTTGTTTCTTTACAGCGCTTAATAACTTTAGATAAATGTTCTAAACATGAGTCAATTGAAGTTCCAAACACTGAAAAATCATCCATGAATACTTCAATTCCTTTTTCAATTATCCTTTTTAAAATTGTCATCATATATCTTTGAAATGTAGTAGGGGCATTACATAAACCAAGAAATGTAGTATTTGAAATGTAGTAGGGGCATTACATAAACCAAAGGGCATCCTTCTAAAAACAAAAGTGCCATAAGGACTCATAAAAGTTGTTTTCTCTTGATCCTCGGGAGATATTTGTATTTGGTGATAACCAATATATCCATCCAGAAAACAAAAGTATTTATGCCCAGCTAGTATATCCAACATTTGATCTAGAAATGGTAGTGGAAAATGATATTTCCCAGTGACAAGATTTAATTTTCTATAATCAATGCATATTCGTCACCCTTTAACTTGTCTAGTAGGTATTAATTCATTATGTTCATTCACAGTTACAACTACTCCTCCTTTCTTAGGAACACAATGAATTGGACTAACCCATACACTATCTGAAATAGGGTAGATAATTCCAGCATCTAACCACTTTAAAATTTCTTTCTTAACAACTTTTTTCATAATAGGATTCAATTTCCTTTGAGGATCGGCCCTGGGTTTGCAGTTCTCTTTCATATGAATTCTATGCATACAAATTGAAGGACTGATTCCTTTAATATCAGCAATTGTCCATCCAAAGACTTTCTTAAAATTTTTCAAAATTTTCATCAACATTTCTTCTTCTTCCATCGTTAATTTTGAGGATGTTATAACTTATAAAGTAGAGGAATCTCCTAAAAAGGCATATTTTAAATGTTCAAGAAGTAACTTCAACTCAAGTTCTGGAGGTTTTTCAATTGATTGATAAAATGATTTATCTTTGTTTATCGTGTCTAAAATTTCAAAACTTTCTCGAACATAATTTGAAACTTTCTTAAAAATTTCCTCAAATTGATATAATTCCTCTTCTTGGTCGTGTTCCAAATCTTTATCTTCAAATTTTTCTTCATAAGTTGTTTTGAAATGACATTCACTTAGATAACTTATAATATCCATCGTATAACATTCATCATCTTTACCTTTTGCAGGATATTTCATTGATCTTGAAATATTGAAAGTAACAGTTTGATCATTGACGCGCATTGTTAATTTCCCTTTCTGCACTTCTATCATTGCTCTTCCTGTGGCTAGGAAAGATCTCCCCAAAATGATAGGTATCTCTTTATCTTCCTCCGTATCTAGCACAATGAAATCAACAGGAAAGATAAATTGATCCACTTTCACTAGGTCAACTTCTATAACTCCTTTAGGGTATGTTATCGAACGATCTACTAGCTGCAGAGTTATAGTAGTAGGGGTCATTTCTCATAATCTCAATCTTTTGAATATTGATAATGCCATAAGGTTAATACTTGCACCTAAATCACATAAAGCTTTCCCATAAAATTTGTCTGCTATTGTACATGGAATTGTAAAGCTACCAGGATCTTTAAGCTTTTCAGGAAGCTTTTTCTGAATTATAGCACTGCACTCCTCACTAAGTGCAACAGTCTCATTATCTTCAAACTTCCTTTTTTTGTTGAGAATATCCTTCATAAACTTTACATAGCTTGACATTTGTTCTAAGGCTTCAGCAAATGGAATATTAATTATAAGCTCCTTAAATATTTTGAAAAATTTTGAAAATTACTTATCCAACTTCTACTGACGAAGTCTTTGAGGAAATGGAGGTGGTGGTTTTTCCAAATCAAATTTTAGTGGAGAAATAGGTCTTTCAGAATCTTTTAGAGCGTCCTCTATTGATTCTTCAATTTCTTCTCTCTCAACTTCAATTTCTTTTTGAACCCTACCTTCCAACTCTCTTCCGCTTCTAAGTTAAATGGCTTTTACTTGCTCTTTATTCTGGTCTTTTGGATTTGGTTCAGTATTACTATGAAGTGTTCATTAGGATCTATTACTTAAAGAATTTGTTATTTGCCCAAGTTGATTCTTAATATTTCTAATTATAGCTCATTAACTTTGTAATTGATTTCCCATTTGTAACAACACTTCTTCTATAAACAACTTCTTCTCCTTAAATTGTGTATTGCTGTTGAAACCTGGAGGATAAGTAGATCTATAATTATTATGTCCTTGATTGTTCCAATTTCCCAATGGGTTTACTTGGTTGTTCCCCCATTGTTGATTATTACCACCTGAATTGTTATTCCAGTTAAAGTTGGGATGGTTCTTCCAACTTGAGTTATAATGATTTGGATATGGGTTATTCTGCTTATTATTTATGAAAATCAAAGTTTCTAATAATGCTTGAGAATCTACCATTTGGCCTAATGAATTCTCTTCAATCATGGAAATTGGTTGAGAAAAATTCATTCCAAATTGGTCTAACTTCCTTGAAATTGCAACAACTTGATTTGCTAACATAGTAAATGCATAAGTTTCATGAATATTGGAAACTTTCTTAGGATTCACCCTATCAGAAGGCCATTATTTCTTCAATTAAAAAATAGACGTCATGAAATGGTTTTGACATTAATGAACCACCAGCAACAACATCGATAATTGATCTAAGAGATCCAACTAATCAATTATAAAAAGTTTGAATTATTAACCAATCTGGTATAGCATGGTGTGGACACTTTCTTAAGAGTTCTTTAAATCTTTTCCATGCTTTGTAAATAGATTTCCCTTCAAACTGATTAAAAAATGTAATATCATTTCTAAGCTTCGCAATTTTTTATGGTGGAAAATATTTAGCAAGGATTTTTTTTGCTAAATCACCCCAAGTTCTGATACATCCAGGTGCTAACGAATTCAACCACATCTTAGCTTTATCCCTCAGTGAGAAATGAAATAACCTAAGTGTTATGGCATCATCTGATACACCATCGTATTTAAATGTAGCGCACAATTCTAGAAAGTTGGCAAGATGTAAATTTGGATCTTCAATTGGTTTTCCCCTAAACTGATTATTTGATATCATTTAAATAATAGCGGGTTTAAGCTCAAATGAATTAGCCACTATAATAGATGTTTGAATACTACAATGAAGTTCATCTACAGTAGGGTTGACATAATCTCTTAAAGGTGTAAATTCTTGATGAATTTTAGCATTTTGATCATTTTGGTTTGCAATTTCTATAATTTTTTTTATTTTTCAAGATTTTTAATTTTTTTGGTTTTTCTGATTTTTCTAGCAGTTCTCTTTAATTCAGAATCATAGGACACTAGTCCTTCAGAACCTGAACTACACATACACTAACATAAAATAAAATAAAACTAAACACACATAAAATAAAATTTAATAACTTAAAGTTTAAATAAGACTTTCTAAAAATAGAAATTTGCTTTTAAATCAACAGAATCTTTACAATTTTCACTTCACTTCTCCGACAATGGCGCAAAAAACTTGATCCTAAAACTGCTTATATGCAACAATATAACAATTTTATATTTTTCACTTATATTTTTTTATTTCACAACAAAACAAAAAATTTGATCCTGAAGAAAAATAAGAATTTAACTTTTAATTTATATATATTTGGATACTACGCAAGTATACGTATCGTTATCAAGTAATATAGGACTTTTTGATTAAGACCTGAATATCGAACCAACAAGGAAGATATGCAATATGCACTTTTTGAAAAACTTTTAACTTTTAAAAAGATAATTATTTAAACTAAAGACATTTT
>NW_018164935.1:10793-16877 GCF_001263595.1 Phalaenopsis equestris
AACATTGGCTAATTTAAAGTTTGAATAGTTTTGAAGACCGGCTAGGCAGGGAAGATACTAGCTCTCACTCTAGAGTTCCTTCGATTCCCTCCACCTGGGGGCTAACATCTCGTATCAACATAAAACAATAAACCAAGTTGGAGGCTTTAACCTGTCACTTTAAAGTCCTCTAACTCTACACCCTTCAATGAATATTTTCTTATTTATTTGCACTCAATCATATGAACTACATTCTCATTCATACAACCTCCTGTGATTTTTTCCAATTGTTGACTGGGACAATATCATCCTGGTTCTTACATGTTCTCACAACAAATTTTAACATCTAGATTGGCCAAATCAAGAAGTAAATATGGATTTAAATCATCACAACTTCTTCCAACATTAAAGATCAATACTGTCCACAACTTCTATCCAACACTTAATTATTTATCATTTTAAGAAGAAAGATAAAGAAAACTACTCATAATCTATAGAGAAAACAAAGCCACACTTTAGTTTAAAAGTAGAAATCATTGTCAAACCAACAACAAGTCTCAAATAAAACCAAATGTAGTCTAAAACAAAAGATAAAAACTTATCTCAAGTCCTCCACCAAACTCTTGAAGTTCCTTTGAATCTCTTCACTTTTCCAACACTCTCAATATAAAACTAGAAATAAAAGAAAGAATAAATATGTGGTATCTGAAAATCTCTCCTACTAACTCCCCAATTTTTGAACTTTCAAAACTTTTCCAGTACTTTCAGGACCTCTTTCTTTAGGACCTCTTGCAAAGTCTCAATATTTTTTCTTTTATAATTTTCTAAAAGGTGCATTGGTTTCTCTTAAAAAAATGTGTCTTGATTCAATGTATTTCCCCAAGAGATGCATTCTTTCGCAATACTTTTCGTCCATGGTGGTTGTAACCACCTATTAAGCCAATGGGTGCCTCAAAAACCTCTTCAAAATTTGCAAAAACCAAATTTACTCGTCCAATAACTGTCACTTATGCTTAAGCACAGGGTCTCTAGTACTGAGGTGTGACCTTCTCTATTTACCCGGCGCTTAAGCGCCGGATCTGCCACTTAGGCGCCAAAATACTTTTGCACATTTTTACTTTTGCACATTTTTCAATACTTTTGCACATTTTTCACCTATTTGCTCCAAATTTGATCTTTTTTCACTCCTTTAAGCATTTTTCACCTTTTTACTTGTATCAGAAAAAAAAAAACACAAAAATACCTTCCATTAAAGCGGAATATCTCAAAAATAGATATAAAAATGTGTCTAAAAACACTATATATTTTAGGCGTATCAAGCCACAACCGATGAGCTCAATTTTGGGTCTAAGGAAAGGTGCAAACTCTCAATTTTGGGGTTTTCTGGCCACTAAGGTGATCGACTAGGCCAGAGGAGGCAGCTAGTTGGCTCATGGAGGTCAGGGTAAGGTTCAATTGTGATTAGGCTTGGGGCTTGATGGCTGATGACATGGGTAAGAGAGTTAACAATTTCTAGGTGAGGGGTTTCCATGATTCAAGGGACCCTTGGTCCATGGCCCAAAAGGCTAGGATTGAGGTGAACAAATCATAAGCATAGGATGGGCTGGGATAATTAGGGTTTAATTAAATCAAAGGGTTAGGGGAAAGCTTAGTTTTAGGTTTAAAAATGGGGTTTGAGCTTGACCATGGACTTTAGACTTGGCTTGGGCTTGGATCTAGACCAATTGCTGGTTCAATTCGGCTTAGGGGAATGCCATGAAGGATTTGAGAATCAAATTTTGTTGGATTTGAATGATTACATGGCTCAATTTGGTGGAATTTGGAAGTGGGATAAATTTGGCACATTTGATTTGAGCTTGGAGTTTGTGCTTGAAATTGGGTCTAATTGGGTTGGGATTTGGTTCTTATTGGACTTGAAAATGATGAATTTTGGTTTGGATTTAAAATTGTGGGAGTTTGAAATGAATTATATGGGAATTGGAGGTGATATGGGGACTTTGGGCATTTAAGGGCAATTTGGGGATTTTGGTCAATTTTGTTGATTTGGATGCAATTGGGGTTATTGAGTGGTTAGGATTGATTTTGGGGATGCTTGGAGTGAATTTAGAGGTTTTTGGGAATTTTTTGGGCATGAGGGGCATTTTGATAATTTTGGGTGATATAAAGGTATTTTAAGAATTTTGGGAAATTGGGGTATTTTGGAAAATTTGGAATGGTTTAGAGTAATTCAATATGATTTTTAGTGAGAATTTGCAAATTTGGGTAATTTTGGAAATTTTAGGGTTCTAGGGGTATTTTGGTAATTTTGGAGAAGTTTGGGGGTAAAAGGCCAAACTTGGTTGTTTTGGTGGAATTGAAGCTCATTGGTTATGTTGATCATGAAATCACTCTTCTTGTGTCATGAGATCAATGGGAGAGCTCATTTTGGATCCTCCATATGTTGGTCCTAGCCACCTTAGCCAACACCAAAAGGCTTGGGGCCACCCATATGAGTTTCCAAAAAAGTGGGGGGATAGGTCAAGTGCAATGTGATTTTAGGGTTTTGGGTGTGTGAGGTTGTGATGAGCTTGTGTGTGTGTGAGGTTGTGAACAAGATTAAGTCACCCAGGGTTGTCCTAAGGCCTAAAAAAAATTATTGAAGCTCATTCTTGAGTCTCCACAGGTTGTTCTTGACCATCTTAAATGACATTTAGGGGCTTGTGGCCTCCCAAATGAGGCTTCACAAGAGGAGTAAAGAAGTGATTGGAATTTTTATCTGGGAGGGCTCCATTTGCTAAGTCCTCTAGGATACTCAACAGAAAAATCCTATGGCTAGATTATAGGCTTCAAAAGAAGAGAAACTATACCTCATCAGAAATTAAGTCAACAATCACCTAACAAAAAGTGTTCTAACAAGCATCTAAATGCTCAAGATAAGTCTCTGGATATGTATGATTTTGATGTAAAAGCATACATGCATGGAAGTGGTTGGTCGACTGGGTCGTGGTGGCAGGCCAGACCGAGAAAGCGAGTGGATCGATCCAGAGTAATCGATTTGAACCCAAAGGAGTGGGTGATAGCTTAAGACAACCAATCGAACTCAAGATAGGTGATCGACATGTAGCGATTGACAAACCCAAAATATAGGGTGATCGGCTCAGGACGATTGATCGTACCCAAAAGTGGATTAGGGATCAGTCTAGAACGACCGCTCAACTTGAAGTACTCAAACGATCATGCATGCAACATGCAATATGATCCACAGGCCAGAGAAATCCAATAACAAACATGCATATGCAATGCAATCCAAAGGTCGCTCGACGACACATCGAACTAGACCTAACGACCTCACATTGGTACCTAGGGTTGACACACCGACAACCATCTCACAGGCGCTCTGAAGATTTATTATGAGGAGCCAAGAACTGACTATAATATAATCACATAGGGCATCTCGAAGGATAGCCTCTTCAAGGAGCGAGTTGCCTATTTAACTATGGTGAATCATCCCCTGCTTAATAATCTAGCCTTGCTCTCTCAATAAGGATTCCTCATCTGTGGATCGATAATCAACAACCATACTAGAATAGCTGATTAGCAAAACCAAGCCGGCCGAGTCAAGTTTTATCGACTAGAGACCATTAACAGCCAACCGACACCCAATTCAAAATAGTCGGATGAATAGGTCTTGTAGAGCCAAAACCAACTGATTTCAGCTAACTGAGTCTTATGCTAGCCAAGCCAAAGACCCATACATGTAAAATACATAAAATATTCTATAACACCCCCATTAATAAAGGGATTATTTCATTAGAAAAGATTAATCAACAATTCAAATAACTAGCTATTTTTGTGCACTTCCCTATCATCTTTCACTCTCTCTCTCTCTCTCTCTCTTGTTTTATGCTCTATTTATTGGATGTGATTCATGAATAAGTCTGAATTCAACAATTATGGAATATTTACATACATACCACTCAATGCCTAAGTTTTAATTGTTGTATATATGCCATCTTATAATCCTATACCCCCACATAGGCCGCGTACCCGATTCTGTCGGTTGGCATCCACAGTATAAGTCTTCTCAGGTCGGGGGTTCGAATCTCCTTTGGCACAGTTTGGCCTTAAGGAGGTGATACTCGAATTGTTAGGCACATTAGGAGTGACTGGAGGCTCGTATGATAACCTCTGAGCATTCGTTTAACTATATATATATATATATATTATAGAAGCAAAAAAGAAATGATATTTTTTATTTGATATCACAAAATTGAGTGATATAAATGTAAGAAAATAAAATTTAGGTGTCAAATATAGGGGTGTAAAAGTGCAGAGCTTGAGCGAGCCCAAGCTTTGTTCGTCTTTAGCTCGTTAAAGAATACCACTTTTCCTGTTCGACTCGTTTGCTTAACAAGCCGAACACGAGCTGTTCCTGAACAACGAGTCATCTTGAAAACTTTAGTCACTAGTCTTAGAATGTTAGAGGTAAGGGCGATATTTAAATCTTATTGTTTAAATTAAGATATTCATTTAAATATAATTTAGTATATATTAGTTTTATTTTTTAATTAATAATTATACATGATTATAAATCTTTGTAGTCTTATCGCCAATTAAATTATTTTAAAATAATACTCATCAATATATATTTAATTATTTCAAGTCAAAATGAGTCGTACACAAGAGAACAAAATTTATTTGTGTTCGGCTCGTTTATATATCGAGTGCAAAAAAAATTGTTCGTATGAATTGAACCCGAGCTATTTAACGAATCGAATACGAGCTCTTCGTGGACAAGGAACAGTTTTGAGAGCCCTGATCACATAAACACATAAGAATGAATTGGTCTGTATCTAAATGCCTCTTATATTAAATACTAATTATAAACAAGAAATATAATCACTGCTTCTAAAAAGCACAACAATAAATGAGAGTAACAATAGTGACAGAACTTAATTTTTTGATCGAATTAGCCGAATTGGAAATAAGACAACATTACGATCAGCCTTCGACATGGATAGATAGCGGGCAACCGCTTTTTTATGCATTTACAAGCAACTAGCCATGCCACGTCAGCCACTGCCTCGGTTGATAACTTTCGACCACCCATTTGGTAGATAAAACATAAGACTCCCCAACTGTTTCTGCTTCATATCTCTCCACGTAAGCAGCATTTATAGATAGATGTACCGCAAGAACTACTTAGTAAATAAATGACTTTGAAGAATTGAGGATTAATAGTTGGAGTTTTACATATCTACCACACAATTTTTATGTATTTATATATCTAACGCCAAGATATTCATATTTACATGTGTATTACTTAAATATTTAATATCACATCAAACATATTACAATCATTATCTTTTAAAAGATGAAATATATATTTCATGTGTAAGCTTATCACATCAAAATATTATAAAAAATAAATATCAAGCTTTTGGTGGTAGATATGTAAAAACATAAAAAATGTGCGGTATGTATATTATTTTTCCTGAAAAACTAATGATATTGAGGGCATTACTGAAGAAAATGTCCACTGGACCATTATCTCAATATTTAATTATATATGTTTAGGAAGATATACATATATAGCATTATGCATATGTTTTTATATATATATAATATCTACATGTATAACATTTAATATTAATCTTTACATACTACTTTAATGTAGTTCATTTAAAAAAAATAAAATAAAATGATAATATTTTTGATGTGTTATGAATGAGAGTATTAATGTATAAAAGTAAATTTTAGGCATTAGATATGTAAATACATAGGTTGGTCGGTTTGTATTTAAATGCCTCATAATTTTATTGTTTTGATACATGTTTAAATGTAATCGTAAATTTTTAAGAAAATGTTATAAATAACAAAGTTTTCTTCTACCTAAGAAAATAATATACATACATTCATATATATATATATATCTACTTGGTTGGGTATCTGCTGTAGTCATGATATGTTGGTAGAGTAGCGTCTTTGAAGATTGTAACTCCTCCGGTTACGAGTTCGAATCTCTCTCTGATCAGTTTGCCAGCACTGAGAACAACAATTGAATAGTTAGATATATGAGAATGGTTGGAGGCTCGAATAATAACCTCCAATCATATATATATATAT
>NW_018164935.1:16887-69602 GCF_001263595.1 Phalaenopsis equestris
ATATATATATATAATAACTATGCAAGTTTTAGTTTGAAAGATTATCCAAATAAGTTTTTTGAAGTTTTTTTTTATCGTAATTTTGTTTTCGAAGATATCAAAATAATTAAGTTTGGCTATATCATTTTTTTGTTACTTTTTATGATTTTTTACATGTAAAAAGAATCGTAAGAATTTAAAAAAAGAGTTATTTTTTTGTTTTCTTTGAATAGTATACACTGAAAGCTTCTATGAGCTCTCGCTTTGAAGACAGCAACTCGGCTTCTTTATCCGTATAATTCTCTCCGCTTCCGCCACGGCGGGAGATGATATCCCTCGCTCATAACATCTGCGATTTTAGACAGCTGGGCCGCCTAGGTACCACGAGCCGCCCTCTTTGTCAGCCGGAAATTGACTCCCCATTGTACCAATTCTCTCCGGCTCGCCGTCGCTCGAGGTTTAACTACGCTGGCATCAGCTGCGATCTCACCGGAAATGCTGATACCTCACCGGAACCTAGCCAGAGAATTTCTGGACGTAGGCGTGAGTTCGTGCTTGTGCCCATTATTGTTACGGCATCCGGATTGCTTAGCTCCCTCGCTACTGCAAAGGCCGAGGAGCAGGTCCCAAATTCCCCCGCCAGCGTTGACGCGGTAGTTGAAGAGAAGATGGAGAAGGAAAAAGAGAAGGATAAGACGGAAGAGGGAGATGGTTCGGCTATGTCTAGGGTTTATGATGCAACGGTGATTGGGGAGCCACAGGCGGTTGGAAAGGACAGGAAGAAGGTTTGGGAGAGGCTTTTGGCTGCTCGGATTGTGTATCTTGGTGAGGCCGAGCAGGTTCCGGACCGTGATGATAGGATTTTGGAGCTGGAGATCGTGAGGAATCTCTTTAGCCGGTGCTCGGAGCAACAGAGGTCTCTATCGTTGGCTATTGAAGCTTTCCCTTGCGATCTACAAGAACAGCTTAATCAATTTATGGAAGGGAGGTCGGTTTGTTTATTAATTCTTTCTTTTCTGATATGTTTATTGCAACGAAATTAACTTTTAGAAAAAAATTATTCTTTTTTTTATATTAATTGCAAGAACTGGGCCTATTTGTTTGCGGCTTAAATTAAGCTAATCCCAAACATGTCATAACAATTTTAACTCTTTTGGTAAGTGAGGAAAACAAGGTAGTGTAAATTGACTTAAGTACTGAAAATTGTTTGATTGCACTTTGGTTGAGCTAATTTCCTCAACTCATCATTTGGGTCTAATGTTGCAGAAATGCGAGTTAACATAATATTAGGAGAGCTACATTATAATCATTAGATATATTATTTACACTGGAGTTTTTATTATTCTTTATTAGCTTCCATTTCCATATTTATGTATTTCCTATGTGGTCTATTTCTGAACTTATGTTCTTCCTTTATTCGGTCTTTCCTTTTATTTGAGTCTTGTAATATGTATTTATACCGCTTTTCTCATCAATGAAAGTATGCAGCTTAATGTTCAAAAGTTAAGATGATATAAGAGCCATAGTTCTAACTCTAGAGCTTCTACCATAGCAAGACCTGCACGATTTCTACCACCGATCAACTGCAGGTCCTCCCTGCATTTCTTCTTGCCGCCAAACTCACGCCAAACTCTCTACTGTCCTCTAGTCGCTTGATTGTTGTACTGCCTCCCTTCAGATTGCCATTAGGCTTGTCTTCCTGCCGCCAGACTCTCCGCCAGTCTCTCTACAGGCCTTCAGTCGCCTAATTGCCGCACTACCTCCGTGCAGATTGTCGTTTGGCTTGATGGCAGATGTTTCCAGCTGTTTGAGATGCCTTTTGCCAGCCTGATCCTTTCTCCAGTCGGTTTGTTTCCCCGGTTGGTGTTTCTGGACCTTTTTTCTTAGCTTCCAGGAGCTTCCTATGTCTTGACAACCTAACATCACATTTTGCTCTGTTGGAATTATGTTAGACTCTTTCACCGTCGAGCCTTCTCACGAAGGTGTACTTGAGTTCTCCGGAGGGTTGACACTGTTCTCATTCTCTCTGTAGAGTGAAGGACCGGAAAATCTCATGAACTTTCTAATCACCACATATAAACTAAACGGTTCTAATTTTTTCCAATGGTCCTAAGTTGTGTTCCTTTTCATCAAGGGACACGAGCAATTTAGCTATCTCACGGGTATGATAAGTATGAAGCGTGGGAAGTGGAGAATTTCATGGTCATGTCATGACTGATTAACTCCATGGAGATTGTGATTGGTTGTTCATTTATGTTTCTTCATTCTACCATTGCCCAATGGATTGCAGTTTGGGATACCTACTCAGATGTAGGGAACTCCAACCAACTTGATAAGATTTCTAAGAAGATCCATGGAACAAAACAATGATCAAGGACAGTGACCCAATACTACAATGATTTGGTTGCCTATGAATGGAATGTGATCATTATTAATACTACACGTGGGAATCTCCGACAGATCTTTCCCTCTTTTAGAAAATTATAGAAAAAGATCACATGTTCCAATTGCTGGCAGACCTCAACAAGACCTTGATGAAGTTCGGGGCCGTAACCTTGGTCGGGATCCCCTTCCTTCCGCTTGTGTTGCATTTACAGAGATTCAACGCAGAGATAGCTGGAGATTTGTCATGCTTGACACATCCACTTTAGTCGAATCACTGCCTTGGTCACTAATAGTACTCAATGCTTGTCCGTACCTTCTCGAACCACTAGCTTCACTTGTGATTACTGTCAGAAACCCAACTATACTCGTGACAAGTGTTAGAAACTCCATGGAAAATCAGTATACAAACCTTTAGCCAAATCCTCATTTGCCAAGGGTCTCACTATGACATTTGAATCTGCTACGACACAACTAGTTTCCACTCAAAATAGTCCAGAATCACTCAAATTGAGCAATTAATCAAGCTGCTTGGATCTAGTCAGATCTTTTTCATCTCGTCGACCTCCAACATTCGTCAATGTACCATACTTATGACTCACTTCTTTTGACTCTTTTAATCCATAGATCATTGATTCATGTGCCATGAACTACATGACTGGATGCTCTCAAATTTTCTCGACATATTATTCATGGTTCGAGAAAGATACAACTAAAATTGTTGACGACTCTTGTAATTTTATTGTTGGTAAATAGTCGGTTGTATTAATAGCCGTTCTAACTTTGGAATCTGTAGTACATGTATTTCTATTGAAGTGTAACATTTTATGTTTTAGTAAGTTGACTCATGATATTGATCGTTTTGCTCATTGTTCTCCTAATGTTTCTGTTTTTTAGGATCGTCGTTCGAAGAGGATGATTAAAATTGCTAAGCCTCCACTCCATCTAAGAGAAAAACACAGAGAATGAGAACAATTCTTCCAATAGTTGCAGTTTTTCTCGATCTACTGAATATCCTATTATGTTGTTGCATTATTGTTTGAGTCATCCTCATTTTTAATAGTTAAAATAATTGTTTTCGTTGATGTTACTAATAAAAATTTTACTAGCTCTAAATGTGAATTATCAATTAGCTAAACATCATCGCGTTCCGTATCCACCCAACTCTTACACGTTTTTCACTCCTTTTTCACTTATTCACAGTGAATTATAGGGACCCTCTCGCACTCCCAGCTACAATAATATATGGTCGTTCCTTTCCTTGATTGATGACCACGCTCGTATGATATAGGTTTATATCTTAAAAGATAAATCTGATACTGTTGTCACCTTTAGAAACTCTTACTTCTTCATTTTGACCCAATTAAAAATGTCAGTCAATTCAAGTCCTTAGAACCGACAATGACCGTGAATTTTTTTTCTTTATATTAGGTGAATTTTTGGTAATTAAGGATATCCTTCATCATAGCTCGTGTACGGACACTCCTCAATAGAATGAGGTAGTCGAGATAAAAAATTGACACCTTTTTATATTTCAATCTAATATCCCAAAAAGGTTTTGGAATAATGTGGTGCTTACTGTCATTTATTTCATCAATAGAGTCCTAATTTTAGAATTTCATTAGCCATTCTAATGTCATATTTCCCTACCAACCAGTCCTTCACCACTCTTGAACCCAAAATTTTTGGTTGCACGATCGAAATGCTGCCCGTACGATAGTAAATTTGATCCCAGGTCAATAAAACACGTCTTCCTCAAATACCTTACACTCAAAAAGGCTATCAGTGTCTTGATCCTATCACAAATAAGCTCTATGTGAGTGTTGATGTTTACATCTTTGAAAGTGTCTCCCATTTTCCTATCACTGCCTCTATTGATGGGAAGTTAGATTTCTTAGACATTGTTCTTTATCCGACTCCTGTGCATATTTCTCCAACCCCTATATCCAAAGAGCCCTCTTTGTCTCTAGATCCAACACCCAACAGACAACCTGATTTTTCTTTCACTCTACGTGTCTATACTCGACTCACTCGTCTCGATTTCCTACTCTGGAGCCCGCTCCCTCTTTACATAACCTGGAATCCACTCCGAATGACCCACACTTGCTAATCCGAATGAGGACGTGAGTTCTCCTATTGACGTATGTAATCAGACAAGCTCTTTTTATTCCATGGAAAAATATATCTCTTTCCACAATGTATCACCGACCTACAAAGTGTTTGCTACTGCCCATCATCTCCCATTCACTATTGAGACAATATTAGCAGACCCTTCCTAGAAAGCTGCAGTCATGGATGAGATGAATGCCCTTCAACTGAGTCATACATGGGATGTTGTGGATCTTCCTTCAGGTAAGAAAACAACGGGGTGCCGTGGGATTTTTAGCACTAAGTTCAAATCCGATGTATCCTTTGAATGCAACAAGGCATGGTTGATCGTCAAAGGTCACTCACAAACATATGGAGCTGATTGGGAGGAGACATTTATTTCAATTGCTAAATTAAACATTATTCGGGTTCTGCTATCCCTTGTGAATTTGGACTGCCATTGTTCCAGCTTAATGTCAAGAATGCTTTCCTAAATGGGGATTTCACAGAGGAGGTGTACATGTGCCTCCTTCTAGGCTTTGACGTCACTTTCTCTTAGGAAAAAGTGTGTCGACCGTGGAAGTCCATCTACGGATTGAAACAATCTCCAAGGGCTTGGGTCGACAAGTTCACACAGGTGGTAGTGGACCATGGATTTTCCAAGGCCCAATCAGATCATACTATTTTCTTTTGTCATTCTTTCAGTGGCCAAATTGCTATTCTTATCGTCTATGTCGACGATATTGTGATCACAGGTGATGATCTACTAGCATTGGAGTCTTTGAAAGACATTCTTGCTACTTTCTTTGAAATAAAGGTCTTGGGGTCGCTCTGTTACTACTTAGGAATGAAAGTTGCTCGGTCATCTCGGGGCATTTTCTTGTCTCAGCGCAAATATGTGCTTGATCTAATTTTAGAGAATGATCTTTTTTTTTGCAAACCAGTGGCTGTTCCAATGAATTTCAATGAGAAATTATCTGGTGTTCCCAATACGGTTTTAGTGAACAAGACTCACTACCAATGTCTTGCGGGGAAACTCATTTACCTCGCCTATGCTCGTCCCGACATTTGCCATGCGGTTAGTATTGTGAGTCAATTCATGCATGATCCCAATGAGCTCTATCTCTAAGTTGTCCAGAAAATTCTTCAGTACTTAAAAGTCATACATGGTTGAGGTCTATTTTTCTCGCGCCACACCCGTTCTATTGTTGTTTATACGGACGCTGATTGGGTCGGTCTATCCATAATCAGTGATCTAACTTGGGGTATTGCACATTTGTATTCAAAAGACAGTCGGTTATGGCCTGGAGCAATATTAAAACCAAGTTTTGGTCCATGTCTTTGGGGATCTATGATGCTCTCTGGTTGCTCATCATGCTTTGTGAATTACACATCACAGTCTTTTGGTCCTCTATAGCTATTATGTGACACTAAAGCTGCTAAAAGCATTGCTCATAATCCGATTCTTCATGATCACACCAAGCATGTAGAAATTGACCGGCACTTCATTAATGAGAAACTTGATTTAGGGGAGATTTGTGTTTCATTGTCCCATCCGATGGTCAATTAGCTGACATCCTTACCAAGAATCTTTCTTGGCTGTTGTTTGATGACTTCAAATCCAAGTTGAATATGATGATCATCTATGCTTTAACCTGGAGGGAAGGAATTAGAATTATTATTTCCATTGCGGTATTGTTATTCTTTATTAGCTTTCGTTTCCATATCTATGTATTTCTTGTGTAGTTTATTTCTGAATTTGTTGTTCCTTTTTTTGGTCTTTCCTTTTATTTGAATTTTGTAATGTGTATTTATACCCTTTCTTCTGTCAATGAAAGTATGTAGCTCAGTTCTTAAAAGTTAACAATAATCATAAAATTAATGATTAATTATTTTTAATAAAGTTTATATTCATTTAATTCAAATTATCAAATGTGAAAAGATAAGCTTAGTCACATTGAAAAAATAAGCTTATAAAAACATTTAGCTTTCTTATGATTGAAAGTTTGATGATCATTAAATATGTTTTATTGAACTTTAAATTTATTTAATATCGAGAGAGATAAGCTTAAGCTTATGCTAGTCGTCCACCTAGTTTATCTTTTGCTCTCCCTAAGCTCTTATGACGACATAAGCCATGTTTAAAATTGTTCAGCCTAAAAAAATTCAAATGTAGTTGTTTTATTGGACTTAGGACCTTAAGCCACAGTCAAACAATCTATTGGAGTTTTCTTTTTTGTAAAGATCAATTCTCTGTAAATTTAAGTTTCTTTTCTATGGTTCGTGTATAAAACCATATTCAATTTGCTAGAAAAGGTAAAGTTAGTTTTTGCTTCGACAAATAAATACACAAAGGGATTAGCAGCTACGTTATTCAATAAATAGTCTACTGAAATCATTCCATTTCTCGTAGAACCTCATTCATCAAACGATTTATCTATATTATTTTTTATTTTTTTATTTTAGTTTTTTTCTTTAAGATGGTTGCTTAGACATTTTCTTAAATTGCTAATATTTAATCTCATTGCAAAACATACTCTTCCTCATAATTTTGCAATTGGAAAAAAGCTTAAAATGTGACCAATGTAAAAATGACTTCATAGAATGAGTCTAAAGCTAATTATGGCATTTGGCATAAGGTTCATGTATTATTATTCCTTTCTATTTTTGGTTTTTTTACTATACAATTAGGGGATTTTTGTCTCCCTCATTTCTGTAAGCTTCTTGCTTGGTTATTGTTTCAAGTTTTTCTTCTCATGCGAACAAGCATGTCATTCTGCTACCTTTACCAGAAAGTAATATTTCACTAAAATATTGTACACAAAATCAGCATTCAAGGTCCAACAATAATCCAAGTTTTCTTGAAATATAGTTCTTTGGTAGAAGCTTTTGGACTAGGTTCAAGGTGTGAAGTTAGACAACTCGGCCATATTAGCTCTCCCAATCGACCAATTCACTCGAAGGAATAAGTTTTCCAGGAGATCAACTATGAGATCAATCTAACCAAGGAGATCAAATCTCCCATCAGATCAATTCTCTCAAGTGATTAACTCTCTCAAGAGATTTACTCGCTCCATAGTCGAGTTAGCAGAACTATCCATGAGATCAACTCGCCCAGGAAGATCAACTTCCCATGCCCGAGTTGACCGACATTACCAGAAGTTAAAGTCAGGGGAAAGATATTTTATAAAAACTGATTAACTATACAAGATATTATTAGGACAATATTAATTAGAACTCCTATTTTAGAAGAGGATAGCAGGGATAAATTGAAAATCTCTTGAGATTCGTATGTAATGAGTATGTTTTTGTAACCCAGGTCAATTTTTCTATAATTAGGAGATCATTGTGAAATACGAAGAAGAACGTCTAAATATTAGAAGTCCTATTTTTCTCTCATTTTTTCTATTCCCTTAACACAAAAAATTCTTCATTCAACGCTTTTTTTGGTGGTGTGAATTAAGAGTAGGCATGATTAACAATAAAAGACAAAATCTCTCTTTATTTTATTTTATTTTATTGTGTTATATTTTTGGTTTACTCCACATAGCAAAATTAATATATACCTATATAATAAGTAATGCGGACATTACTTGCCATATAGAGTAAGTTTGTCACGGCACTCAATGAACTCGCCTCATTTATAACCCAAAAATTCACCTCGTGCATTGAAAGTTATTTAGTGTGAAAGGTAAGTCACCTAAATTTTAGACTCTACTCGGCCTAAAGTGAAGCTATAGCTATTATGTGACACTCTTAAAGTGAAGTTGAAAAGTTACGAATTTAGGTGAGTACCATGAATGATTATGTAGAAATTTATTCCCAAATATAAGTCGGCTAAATAAAGGATGGAGATAGTTAACCTGAGAATTGAAGATCATGAGATCTCGACCTAAAGTGAAGTTGAAAGGTTACGATGACTAGTAAGAGAGCTACGACCCCGAAGCGAAGGATAGTACCAACTTAAAAATATTATATGAATTCTCTTATTACTTAGTTATATCATAGGGAAATAGCCAATCGGATCATAAAAGGAAGACAAAATTCATTATAAAAAAAATTGAGTTCACTGACAACACTCAAAGAACTTGCCATACAGAGTGATTTTATCATAAAGTCAATTAAACAAACAACTAAATGAAAGATGTATAAGAATGAGTTTACAAGTTCCGAGACTACTATATGAAGTTGAGCCAAAATGCCCTCAAGATAAAATTCTGTAGGTATAGCCAAAGTGCTCTTAGGATAATCTCTTCTTTGTAGGACAGCTAAGAGCCTGCATGATGACAAATAGAATTCACTTAGTGAAAACCATGCATCCATTTTTTATTAAAGAATTTTCTTTTCGAAGAAAAATGAAACGATGAAGGGGCATTTGCAAATAAAAATTTCAAACTTATCTCGTGTCGATCAACTATATAGATGAGCCGACAACAAATATTTTTTAACTCATCCTACAAAGATGAACCAAATATAAGTCTCGTTTCTTAGTAGCAACGAATAAAGTTGCATCATTCATTTATTCTTTTTACAGTTGTCTTTCAAAGATGTAAGAGAATTGATAAACTAAATAGTTATTTGTAAAAAATGCTGGACCAGGTTTAAAGTGTGAAGTAAGAAAAGTTGGCCTGATCAAATCTCCTCAGATACTAATTTGCTTAGAGATCAACTCTCTCATGATATGTTGACTCGTTTCAGTTACTGGAAGGAGAAGATATGAAGAATAGTGGAATAGGGAGTGAAGAGCCGAAAATGCGATTAGGGGGGAAGATGAGAAACGAGGAGTTGGGAAACTAAAGTGGGAGGAAAGGAAACAAGGGAGTTGGAATTCAAAGAGGGGAACTCGCCTATAAAATGTCGCAGTCGAATTGACAAAAGTTGCCAAGACTTTCCTAAGAGTTGAATGGTAGCTGCGTTGCTGTGATGAGACGCGATTTCAACCAAAGGTCCTGAAGGCAGAGAGGGTGTCTAGACGCTCTTGTGTCGTCGTTGAGCTTCGAACAGGCAAGACGAGTTGAGAGTGGAGGATGAAGGAAGCCGACCAAACCCTAGGCTTTTAGTACAGGTGATTGCTGGAAGAGAGCGGCGACGTAGGCCAAGAGGCTTGTGCGTCACAGGGAACATGACGAATGACGTGAAGAAGGCGGGCAGGAACCTCTGCCTAAAGAAGCGTATCTGAGAATCCCACGCAGAGGAGAGGACTCACGCGCGTGAGATGGGTTTTTGATTATAATTAAAGGTAAGTTATTTAATAAATAATATATATATAATTTAGATGTTAAACTTAAGCAAAATTGATTCATGTACAAAAGAAAAGTTGGGATTTTATAAAAGCATTTTATATAAATTAAAAATGTTTAATATTAATATTGATTACCATAATTAAACTAAATGTTGAAGTGTTGAAATATTAATTAAAGTAGTACACTACAAGAATAATTAATAATTAAATTAAAACATAATTAAGTATATTGATAATTAAATATTTTATACTTTTATATGTAATAATTTGAAAGAAGTAATACAAATTAGATTAAACAGATCATCTATCATCGATGTGAGTACTTATATTCTTTTACTATAGTAATATTTTGTTTATTCTCCATCGAATGTATTTATTGTTAATATTATAATTCTACATACTTATGATTTATGGTTCTATTAAATTTTCATATTATAAGAATATCCAGTGCGCTCAACTTTATTTAAATTATTATAGATATTGAATCATGTACAAGAATATTGATTGCTATGCAAATGAGATTGAAATATTATTATTGTATGCTTGTATGTGCACAATTAACTATAATAAAGTCTTTTCTTTATGGTATTAGTGAAGGAACACTAGAATACCTATGCATGTATATGAAAAAATATATTGATATTGAAGTATCTTAAGTGGTACAAATTTTTAGACAATATTTTTATGACGGTTGTACAAATACATAATGATATTATTATTTTATTAATATAATAAGATTTATTGATAACATCTAAAATATTAATATTGATTTATTAAAATTTTAATTGACATGTATTTTGTTTTTTTTCTTGTATCGCAGTTTTTAGGAATATGAGCATTCTTTGACTTGTTTAACTCATTGTTATTTTAAATTAACTTTTCAGGTTAATTAAATGATTTAAAGATAAGCGATAGAAAAGATAATATTTATAGATAATGCGAACAAAGTAACGAGATAAATCTAATTTTACTGCTTTAATTTAATTGATTAGTGACTCTTTCTTCTGTTAAATAGTAAATGAATAGATAAAACTTAATTCCTACTGTCTAACCATCTGTTCTCGTCATGGTTAAATCTAAGTCCCGACTGGGTCGAGACATAGGAGATGATACCGGAAGAGAAAACTCAAACTATAAAAGAAACTTTTATTAATGGGAAAAGAGGATTAGAATACACATGAACTGGAAATTACATCATCAAAACACAAACAACATAAAGAGACATCTTGAGAGTGTATTCTGATGGCGGTGGAGGTTGGTGGGAGGGTGGGGTGGCAGCTAGGAGCAGTGGAATGACAGTTGAGACGACTGGCTGCTAGGAAGAGTGAATGAGAAAGAGCTGGACAACAAGTTGTTGCAGTAAAAACGTGGTCGGTAGCGCAGGGGAAGCGAGCGAGGATAGTCAGCGGCTAAGGGAAATGGCGGAGACGGAGTAGGGAAAATAAAAGAGGAGATACTATCACCACCTCTAAGTAGGATATAGTTGGACTACTACTGCCTCCTCGGATACAACCCTGGAACAAGAGAAGGATTCCACACAGGAAGAAATCAATTCACAGCAAAAACTCACTAGACTCTTCGTAAACCAACATACATATAGCCCTAGCTAGGTGAGAAACAAGAAAGGAAAGAAGAAGAGAAAAGAAAGAAGAAGAAAAGGAAACTCCTACAAAATGAAGGTGTGGAAATACTCAAAATAGCCATTAAAATGCTTCCATGTGAAGAAGCAACAGAATAAGAAGCGAAAGAGGAGTGCGGGAGGCCGCTTGCCTTGTCAGAAGCATCGCTTTGACCGCTCGACCCCGAGATCTCTCTGGACTATGCCCCAATTGGATCGGTTGGGCTGACCCACTGCTCCCACTCACCCGGGAGCTCTCCTGCTCTTGCTTCCCGTCTGTGCAGAATTGTTCTGCACCCGCGCCATGAGATCAACTCGCTTCATAGCTAAGTTTGTACATTTACTTGCTCTATAATGTCAACACTCCACATCACTGAGTTGACTAACATAGGTGTTACCAGAAGTTTAGGGAACATTTTATAGAGAACGATTACTAATGTCTTTCATTGCTAGGATAATATTAATTATAACTCCCATGCTCAGGAGAAGATAGAGATGAGAAATTAAAAAAAGCACTTTGAATTTATATATAATAATTACATATTTATAACATTAAGCCATTATGCAACACCCAAAATTGAAAAATCAGGCAAAGATTTTGACATATTTAAAATGTACTTCAAATTTTGAATATCCCGAAATTTAACTGAATCAATTTTATAAAATTCTACATATTAAAACGATCAATTTGATGTATAACACTTTATAAATTTTGAATATAAAGAGAGGTATAAAATCTTGTAGTTATCAATTTAATTAATTTGATTAATCATAATTATTCCTTTATCTCCCACACTCAGCTGTCCATGCAACCACTGGATCCAACTGAATAACTGAGATTAAAGGTATTACCTTAAGTGCGGCACCTCCATTCATTTCCTCCCGAGTCCTCTCCACTCATGAAGGAGCTTTAGTTGGCTCTTATAGCATAAACATGAAAGATACATTCGCGCGACCCGTTGAGTTCCGCGGACGACTTTTTCAGGGCTCTGAGGAGATTTTGGTGAGTGGGAAACCCTCTTTCATGTCATTTGATATATTACTTTTCTTCCTTGCATTTCCATTTTGATGTATGCCACAAACTAGTGCACTTTTTCGCTTCCAGTAGCTATAACAGAGACTAACTTGTGTCAGAAGCGATGGACTCGGTTTGTAGGTTTCCTTAAGGGCTTTTAGAATGAAATCAACAAGATAAATGGAGGATTAAAATAATAGGAAGAAAAAGGAAGAAAAATAGGCAGGATTGGAGAAGGACTATTTATGTCGAGAGCCTTTTTGAGTTAAGAAATTATAAGAGTTATGTTTGGGGTCACATCACAAAATGAGCCAAAATTTCATGAAATCCTAAAATATTTACGAATATCGGGTTGCTACACAAGGTGAGGAGCTCGAGAGAAGTTTGAGAAAACTCGTCGTAGGGCTGCTCCGTCAATTTAAATGAAATAATTTTGTGCTAATTTAAGAAAAATAATTTTCTGTAGGTTTTTATATGATTTCATATTTTACACTATTGCATTTAAAATTTCCTGCATATTGTGGATGAATACCCATACCGAAAGTTTGAATGCAAATTGATTACACTATACGACACATGATTTTACAATGCTATCAATTTGATGAATATATTTATGAAATCATTGCCTGTATGTATTTCTTTACTATGAGTCATGCATATGATATATGAAATGCCTATGATAAATTTTTGTTAAAGAAATGTTTTAAAAAATATCACAAATGATGTTATAAGTAAACTATTACATGAATACTTGCAAGCTAAGATGATACGAATCAACAGGATTTTTGACTCATGATATTCAAACGGTGACAGAACCTTGGGAATCGTTAGGATCATACGATGCCAGAAAGTGGGGAACAATTGATACCAGATGGGCTATTGATAACTGCTATATTGAAAGGGCAACTTTTGTTAATAGCTAATGCAGCCTTTGGGCTGAGTGACGACCTACTAACATGATATGATATAAAAATAGTTGATGCCTATATAATAATAAGTGACATTCTTATGTTTAAATTTGTGATTCTTATGAACATGGTTATGATCACTCATAAATGAATATTCTATATAACAGTCATGATTTCTTGCATTGCATGTCTTTTCTTTTTTATGTTTTATACGTTTATAGCACGTTATGTGATTTGTTGTGGATATGTACTGGATTATATGCGAGCATCTACATTGTTTCTTTTCTACATATAAAATCTTGTTTTAATTTTGATTATTTTGTTGAGCTCACTTTTGTTTATACTACATTGTTGACTTTCAGGAAGGGGTAAAGAGTACTGGAGCGAGTAGTTCGATATGATCTGTATAGATTTTGCATTTTATAGTTTTGAAAGCTTTTACAGTTTCTTGGGTACGTATTTTATTTATGTTGGATTTAACAACTTTGTATAGACATACACATTTTGATGATATAATTTTCACGCTTCCAAGTATATATATGTGAATGAATTATGCAATGAAATGTATCAAGTATGTTTGCGGCGATTTAATTAAAATAGTTTATAACCCACTGGGTTGTGATTCTGCAATACAGGGCGAGTGCTACTGAGAATTTACTCTGACTAAATCATCCGCTGTTGTCGCATCTCAACCGACCCTTAACAGGTTGTCGGGGGGCGGAGTTGGGCTGTGACACAATCCCTCTATAAATAGGGGATCATTGTAAAACAATAGTGCAGCCCCCCAAATCTTGAAATGCCTAATTCTTTTTCATTCTTACATATTCTCTTAGTTCAAAACTCTCCTTATTCGGTTCTTTCCTTGGTGGTTTGAATTCACAAATAAATTAGGATCCAATTATAATTTAGTTTTTTTTTTTAAATTTTCTTAAACTTTAGTTGCAACTTTTTTTAGAAATTGTTGGCATTTTAGCATTGTGTTTGTGTGAACTTTTAATTTGTTTTTGCTCATTTTATATTATGGATTCCTCAATTTGACTTTCAATTCATCATTTTCTCATTTGGATCTTCACATCTTCTTTAATTGCCTATTCAAGCTTCTTATTTTCTCAGATTTCTTAGCTGTATTTTGAGGTCAATTTATTCCTATATTTTTATTTAATTTTCACATTTTATTTTATGATGACTTGCTTTACGGTCCTATTGTTTAACTAAAATTATTTATTATTTATGTAATTTTCAAAAATTACCTTTTTTGTTATTATCATAAAAGATATTTATTTTTATGTCTTATCTTTTTTTCTTTTTTTCTTTAATCTAGTTTTTTTTATTAGTATATAGCTACTGAAATTATATCTGGTTATTACTGGACATCTGCCTGCTGAATTTTCCCAATCTGCTTATTTTCTAATTTCATATATTTATTAAAAAGTTTTTTCTTATTGCTATCATTGTCAGATAAATAATAATAATCATATGTAAGAAAGCAATAGATATTGGTTGATAATAGTTGGATTCACATAAATGATAATTTGAAAAAACCTAATAGGACTAAAATGAATAATATAAAAACTTAAAGAACAAAAAAATAAACAGTGGTCAACAAGAGGAAATTATGTTAATTTTCCCGTCTTGTTATTCGACAATCGGATTTTGAAAATTGTGGTGAGAGTGACGTTTTGTGCTTAGCATAATGATTTTTTTTCTTGGCTCCTTAACATTGTTGAAACTTGTATTGCCTTTTTTTGACAATTCAAGAGATTGCCATCTTTTGTTGATAAATTAATTTTGTAATTTCATGAACGGATGGAATGGTATGCTTGGATAAGATTTTTTTGGTACTTTTCCCAAACAATTTTTTGTTTACTTTCTCATTCATTTCTTAAAAAAAAAGTAATCTGTTATGGCAGAATTGATGGTGCAGCCTTAAGATCTTACACCTCCCACTGGCCACCTGAGCGCTGGCAGGAATATGCGCCTCTTTTAAATTATTGTCTCGATAATGGAGTCAAACTTGTTGCTTGTGGTACTCCACTTGAGGTAATTGATAAGCTTGTTGTTTTTCCTTGTTAACACATTGAGGAAATAAATATTCGTGAAACTTACAGTACTCATTCCTATTTTTTCTTAAATGGATGGACTGTTACTGTTGAGCACAACAATCTAGTGCGCTAGACAACGGAAAAGTTTGCATTGCATTTTTTATTTATATTTTTATGTGCAAGAAAAGATTTCAGATTTATCAAAAAAACCCAGTCTTCTTGGTGTATTAGCTGTCGGATGGGAAAACTATGGTGGCTTTTTCCATTTGTTTTTGTCAGCTTAAGGCAAAAAAAAAAAATTTAAAAAGGCATTTACACACACACCACACAATTCCTATGTATTTACATATCTAACACCTAAACTTGACTTTTTACAACAATACCACCCAATTTTTTCAAATTACAAAAAAGAAAGAGATTCATTTTAATGTTAAAATGTGAAATACACTTTTCATGCATAGGTATGGTGGCATGTATGTAAAAATTTAAGTTTAGGTGTTAGATATGTAAATGCATAAGAATCAAGTGTTTTGTATGTAAATTTTCAAAAAAAAAAAAAAAAAGGAAAAAAAAAGACAAAAGAACTCAAGTATTAGACACTCCTCTTGGTTTGACGTGAATATGTGATAGTGCCTGGGTTTGCCGGCAAGGGTTGTAAAAGCTAACTTTGCCTTTATAAACCTCTTTTTGTGCTTGACTTTATAGTTCTGCGAAACTGCCTAATAAATTTCAATTGAGGAGCTAAAGTGGCTTTATGGGTTATCATGCTTCTAATTTTGATGAGACTACGATTGAATGGATTGTAAACTTTGCTCTTCTTTGTTCTTTAATTATCCCTAAATTTCCATGCTATGTATTTTAATGGCTACTGTTTTCTCAGTTTATATACATGTTAAGCTGAAAGTTGAAGTTTATGATCTGTTGTGCAAATTTAACATTTTTATCATCCTTCCAAATCTATTTGATAGGCAACCTTGTGCTATTAGTTTAGCAGGTTGATTTTAATTTTAATAATTTCTATTCGGAATTCTTTATGATTTACCTAATAAAAACTTGGTGCATATTGATTCATTTCCCTACTATATTTTACGGTTTATTTTTTGTGTTTATTAGTCAGCATAAGCATGAATCCAAATTGTTTATCTAAAACAAACCTGCATGTGTTTAGGTATTAAGAACTGTTCAAGCTGAAGGGATTCGGGGCTTGACTGGAGCACAGCGTAAACTATATGCTCCACCTGCTGGTTCAGGATTTATTTCTGGTTTCACATCTATTTCTGGCAGGTCTTTGTTAGACCAGCTTTCTTCAAAACAATCTGTCCCATTTGGTCCTTATTCTTACCTATCCGCCCAAGCAAAAGTCGTCGATGATTATTCAGTGTCCCAGATTATAATGCAAGCAGTGATAGATGGAGGTTCTACTGGTTTGCTTGTCGTTGTGACAGGCGTAAGTCATGTCATTTATGGATCTAGAGGTATGGGCGTCCCTGCAAGGATTTCAAGAAAACTGCAAAAGAAGAATCAAGTGGTTATATTGCTTGATCCTGAAAGGCAACAGATTCGCAGGGAAGGAGAGGTTCCTGTAGCTGATTTCCTGTGGTACTCTGCTGCTAAGTCTTGTAGCAGGAATTGCTTCGATCGAGCTGAAATAGCTCGAGTGATGAATGCAGCCGGTCGTAGACGAGAGGCTCTCCCTCAGGTATTCATTTATTTTTGCTTCATTAATTAAATGGTTGGACATGTGAAAGAAGCAGAGATTGTAACCAGTAGATGAGTAGATGAATCAATGCAGACGGCATAGAAAGGAGAAGTGTAGGCAAAATAGTTTAGAAATTGTTAAAAAATGGCTTGAGTTTTACTAGAGTTAATACTGTGAGAAATATCAGAAAAAAATTTCTTTGCTGCTGTTATACGCTGCCTTCATATTTGTTGTTACACTCAGCTACCTATACATGTAGCTGCTCGTTCATGTTTGTGACTCCCTCTTGCCATCATATCTGCCTCAAGCTGGCAGCTACGTACCACCTCGTTGATCCATGTGATCATTGCTGTCACTTAACCAATTCATTGGCTGTCTGTAATCAATTGTGCATTGTTTTTTCCATTACCATGTATATTTTCTACTAGAAGCTCTTTTGGATTTTTATATATTTAGTACAAATGCTGGAATGAAACTTAACTAATTCTCTTCAATTCTTTTTATGGTATGAGAACCTTTGTCTTTTTTGTTGCTTTTATATATGCCACAATTTTTATCATTGCCTTGCTAGAACTTGTCAGCCTTCCACCTAATCTTCTCATTTGCTGCTTTCATCCTAGCAACCTTATCTCTATATTTATTTCTTTCGGCCATCAATTACAACCCTTGTTACCTTTATGTTCCCTTGGTCTTAGGTTCATTTCAAAAAACATCCACTTAACATATATCGTTAGAATGAAATGAATTATCTTAAGTGGTCATAACTGATTCGCACTTCCCCTTTGATTCACACTATAAAGGGGAGATGAAAATTTGGGCCATTTACTTTGCATCAAACCCAAGGATGACTTTCCCACATTCAATACTCAGGATGAATAGGACTAAATAGTGATATCATGTTCTAGAATTCTAAGGCTTTTGAAATAAGTGACTCCTTTATATTTGTTCATTAACAAAAAGAATACGGGATATAATAAATTGGACATATTGTAATATCTATGATGAAGCCCACAGCCATAAGATCAAAATGGAGATATTGACCACAAAGAAATGAGGCGATTCATCACAAAGACTGTAGTTTATTACGAAGGCATTTACAAAAAGATGGAACATCATAAATGAATCTAGATGAAGTATATCAAAGATGCAGTCCACATAAGGGGGCCTGTTTGGTTTGGTGATAAAGTGGTGCAAAGTGAAAGGAATATATGCATTTAAAATGTTGGGTGTTTGGCTTGAGTAAAATGGAATGCATGGTAAAATTTTGAAGTATTTGGAATTCACCATTTAATACATTTCCAATGTATTTGGAGCTCACTCGATTTTTGGTTGCGATTTATCAACAAGCATTAACCTTATGTTGCTATCTATCTTCAGAAAGTTAGGTTTATGAGAGATTTCTTCAACTACTGTAACCTTTCTGTTAGCTGATTGATCAATCACTTATCCAAAAGGGGTTATAGAATATGTATTAGTTAACGTGGATAAATTTATCTTCATTATCGATTTTATTGTATTAGTTATTGAGGAAGATAAAGAAATTTTAATTAATTTGGGGAAACCTTTCTTTGCTATTGGATGAGTTATGATAGATGTGCAAAAAATGTGAGTTAAACTTGAGATTTATTGATCACAAAGTTACCTTTAATATATCAAAGTCTTTGAAATATCCAGCTAAAGGAAAAGAAGATGAATGTTTTCGGATGGAGATAATTGATTATTTAAGTAGTAACCACTTCCAAGAAAGTTGTGAGGTAAACTCAGAAAAATTGGAGTTAGAAAATGAGAATGATACGAATTCCCAAGATGAGTCCATTATAATGATCACTGATGATTCAAAATTTGTTCAGGAAAGGTTTGAGAATTTGAATGCAACCAAAAATAGTAAACTTTTTATGCCTTCTATTGAAGAACCTCCTAAATTAGAGATGAAGGTACTCCTTACACATTTAAAGTATGCTTATTTAAGAAACTCATCTACATTACATGTCATAATATCCTCAGATTTGACTCAATCAAAAATATAAAAATTATTAAAAATTTTAAGAAATTATAAGAAAGCTTTCGGATGGACCATAATTGATATTAAATGAATCAACCCTTCAATCTGTATGCATATGATCTTGATGGAAGATAGTCATAAACCAAGGACAGGTTCTCAAAAGAGATTGAAACCAATTTTGAAAGAAATTTTTAAGAAAGAGATATTAAAGTGGTTATACGTAGGTATTATCTATCCTATTTCTGATAGTGCTCGAGTTAGGCCCCGTTTGGGCCAGCTTAAAATTACGGCGGTGTTTTTGAAAACACCGCCTAACCGTTTGGTTCCTGATTTTGATGGGCGTTTTGCAAAACGACGTTTCACTGTTTAGCCTAAATAGTGAATGCGGGGCATAAGGTGCGTATCGCGTTCGCTGAGGCCTTTTTTTCCTCACTACCCTCTCTCGTTGCTACCCCTGGATCGTCGCCCTAGCGATCGTCGCCCTAGCGATCGTTGCCCTAGCTACCGAGAAGATCTTGTGTGGTAAAAATAATTTTGTGCTCCCTCCTCTCCTCCCTCCTATTCTTCCTCTCTCGTCTCATCTTCTCTTTTCCCTCTCCTCCTCCATTGATCTGCGACAATGTTGTTTTTGTATGGTCGGTGTTCTTTTCTATATGGTTGGTGTTCTGCATCTATGCAGTTTATGTTGGGTATTTTGTAAGTTCTGTTCTGCATCTATGTGTATTTTGCGTCTTTAGGTATGATTGGTGTTCTGCATCTATCTTTTTCTGTTTGTATACATCAGGGATCAGCTTTAAGCGCATATCTTTTTGAGTTTATGTTGGGTTAGATCCACAAATCGAAATATTGTTTCTGTATTTTTTTAAGCCAAAAGCACTTGGTTTTCATCTTTATGGCTTCCCCTAAACTATGCTTCTACTCGGTTTGATGGTAACGGTTAGAAACACTTCTTTGAGGAGAACTAAGGCCCCGTTTGGGGCAGCTTAAAAGTGTGGCAGCGTTTTTTAAAACGCCGCCTAACCGTTTGGTTTCTGAGTTTGATGGGCGTTTTGCAAAACAACGTTTCACTGTTTAGCCTAAACAGTGAGCGCGGGGCATAAGGCGCGTATCGCGTTCACTGAGGCTTTTTTCCCTAGCTGCCCTCTCTCGTCGCTACCCCTAGATCGTTGCCCTAGCTATCGAGAAGAAGATCTTGTGTGGTAAAAATAATTTCATGCTCCCTCCTCTCCTCCCTCCTGTTCTTCCTCCCTCGTCTCATCTTCTCTTTTCCCTCTCCTCCTCCATTGATCTGTGACAATATTGTTCTGTATGGTTGGTGTTCTGCATCTATATGGTTTATGTTGGGTATTTTATAAGTTATGTTCTGCATCTATGCGTATTTTGCGTTTTCAGGTATGATTGGTGTGCTGCATCTATGCGGTTTATGTTGGGCTAGATCCACAAATTGAAATATTGTTTATGTATTTTTTTAAGCCAAAAGTACTTGGTTTTCATCTTTGTGGCTTCCCCTAAACTCTGTTTCTACTCGGTTTGATGGTAACGGTTAGAAACACTTGGTTTTCATAATCTCTTTGTTTTAAATACCAGAGAAAGTTGGATATTTGCGGTTTTTGTTTGAAGATGGAAAGATATGCTTGTTGTATGATGTTCTTAATGTACTCGGTTTGATGTGCTTGTTGTATGATGTTCTTGATGCGTTTGAGTTTGAGAAGTTTTAAGTTTTTTGTTGAAGATGGTAAAATGTGCTTGTATGATCTTTGTGGCTTCCCCTAAACTCTGCATCTACTTGGTTTGATGGTACTTGATGGTTTTAAGCCTGTTAAAGCTTGGTACTTGTAAAAATATATAAAAAATACTTTGTTTGATGGTGCTGAATATTTATCAAAAGAGCTGGAAAGATATGGTTGGTGTTCTTTTTTCTTCATGTTTAGACTCATCAGATGTCTTATGTATAAATACTTGTATAAATACCAGAGAAAGTTGCATCTACTCGGTTTGATAGTATTTGAAGATGAAAATATATGGTTGGTGCTCTTTTTTCTTCGTGTTTTGACTTGTCGGATGTCTTCTGTTGTTGATGATTTCAGTTAAATTTATAGGAAGAGCATCAATCCAAACATAAACTTATAGATTTGGCCATTGTTGGTTTAGTACTCTTACAAGTTTTTCATTGAAGAAACCTTCATCCTGAAGGTGCTGAATATTTATAGTGTTGGAAACTCCATTGAAGAAGCCTTCATTTCATTAATCCATAAACATCCATATTTGTCATTTTTTATTTTTATAGATTTTATTTGACGCTGCAGCTAACAATGCATCATTTTTCAGTTTTAACCTACATGCCATCTTTCCTATGCAAAAAGGTATATTTCCTTAATTACATAGATGTTGTCTTGCCATCAATCTGTCTCACAGTAAAAAATGAGTAAAACTAAAGAGTCAGGATCATCCGCCATGTGAGATAAAGAGGCCACAAATATATTTTGTGATCTTTGTCTGATAGAGGTCGAGTTTGGAAATAAACCTACTACCTATCTTAGTAAGAAAGGTTGGCAAAATCTCACGAGTAAATTCAAGGAATTAACCGAAAGGGATTACGATCGGATAAAACTCAAAAACAAGTGAGATCAATTGAAAAAGTCTGGAAACTTTAGAAAAATCTCAAAAGAGGATCAACTAGATTGGGATGAGATCCACTAAAGCGGAAAATTGATGCACCTGAAGAATGATTGACAGAAAAATTAGAGGTAAGTACATGAGTATTTCCGCATATATTCACCTTGAAATTATTTAACTAATGAATTCATTTTTTTTGTTACTACAGGCAGTGCCGACAACAAATAAATTCAAAATGACTAGCATTGAACCAGTTTTGGAGGAGAAGTTGGATGTTATGTTCATTGGCGTTGTAGCAACAGGAGCTCATGCTTTCACCCCAAATGAGCAGGGTTTCGCCAGCTTAGCACAGGATATGTAGACCGAGCATATAGCTGACTCAGGAGAAGGACCAAGCCAAATTCACTCAGATGTTCAATCCACTGGCGGGACAAAACGTCCCCGACTTGAAAAAAAGAAAAAAAGCTTCGCATTTGATAGAGGTACTATTGAGACATTACTTGAAACCTGCAAAACAAGGTCCGCGCCGGTGAAGGACAACACAATTCAGGAGTGTGTTCAAATCCTTAACACATATCCTGATATTAAGGAAGACGAAGCTATTCATGTAAAGTACGTGAAGTTACTAGAGAACTCAACTCGCCGATAGTTCTTTACGATTTTGGACCAAGAATTCCTATTGGCCTACTTGCGATTATTCATGAACAATTGACTACTCTTTACTTTATCTTTATTTCTTCGGTCATATTTTTGTAATATTTATGTGATGGACTCTTTTTAATTTTATTTCTATGGACGCATATTTCTATAGGCGCACCTTTGTTTAGCTTTGATCGTATTATGTACTTTATTATTTCAATCATGAATATGTTGTATATGTATCGTTGCAATTGTCACATATTATTTATTATGTTGTTTAAAAATATATCATTTTTCAAATTTTTTCAATGGATGAAGAACAAGTTAATCACAACCGCATTGTTGCTCTCATTCTTACCTTGCTATACCATTACTATCATGCATATATTAATCGAAACCCATATATGACGTCGAGTCATATTGGAGATAGATGGGTCAGTGAGTTATTACATGATCATCCTACACGTTTCGTGAACATGTTCCGTATGACGAAATTAATATTTTTGGACCTGCTTAATCAACTTCGGACCCTTCATAGATTGCATGGTTCATCAAGAACGATAGCTAGAGAGGTGTTGACAATTATCCTATACATTTTATCCTAGAATGAATGCATTAGAAGAGCTATGGAACGGTTTCAACAGTCCTCAGAAACTATTAGCAGATATTTCTCAGTTGGATTAAATGCACTAGTGAATCTGACATATGAAATAGTTAATCCAGAGGATCCATCATTCCAGTCCATCCCCACATTTGTTGCAAATGACCCTCGATACATGCCATTCTTCAAGGTGATTCCCTAACTTAAATTTCAGTTACTATAATGGTACACATGTGATTTTCTTATTGAGTATTTCGTGCACCATAGGACTGGATAGGAGCTATAGATAGAACACATGTCGATGCACGTCTTTCTGGCACAAAGAAGGTTGCATACATCGGATGGTGTGAATCTCCAACACAAAATGTTATGACAATTTGTGATTTCAACATGTGTTTCACCTTCGTGATGGCTGGATGGGAAGATAGCGCATACGATAGTCGTGTTTTCAAGTTTGCCACTAGAAACCGAAGATATTGTTTCCCTTATCTACCACCAGGTATGACAGTCTAGTTTCACTTTTGGGCATATGAGTTGTTTTAAATTTGATAATTAACAAAAAATAAATAAACAGGGAAGTATTATTTGGTCGATGTCGGGTACCCCTTACAAAGAGGATATTTGAAGCCATATCCGGATACGAAATATCATATACCTAATTTTGCAAGACCTAGCAGAGTTGCACGAGGCAAAAAAGAAATATTTAACAAAAAACATTCGTCCTTGCGCGGTGTCATCGAAAGATCATTCGGGGTCTTGAAGAAGAAATGAGTTATTTTATGTGATATGTCAACTTATTCATTTTCAAAACATGTCTATATATTAGTAGCCACAATGTCACTGCACAACTTCATTCGATGGCATCACTCCAGAACAGATGCAAAATTTGCCGTCATTGAAGAAGATTTACTGCAGATCCCACCTGAGGCATTTGAATACCATGTGGGATATACCATACCTCAAATCAAAATGGATTCAGTAGAGACACACACCTCAGATGGTGAATGTGCTGCAGAGATGGCAGCTCTGAGGGAACAAATAGCAGATGACATAAGCCAATCAATATAAACGATTGTGACATCTACTGTTTGCTCGAATTATTTGTTTTATTCGGAACATGATGGTTGTAATATTTTAATCAATTAGGGATACACATTTTTATGACCCTATTAATTTTATGAGTTTTTGATTATATTCCAAATCTGGATTCATTTCTTTCTTAAGCAACCGACAATATTCCATGTTAATTATTAGGTGATTATGATCCAATATTCATTATTCATTGTTCATTTCTGTTTAGAACCACAACAGGCAGTTTGGATATATGTTTTTAAATGTTTACTTAGCTGTTTGGTTATTGAAACTGGATGGATGGTGCATCTCTTTGAAGCAGCTTGGATGACCCTTTTTTCAGGGAAATCAATGCCTTATGTTTTTTGTTTGAGTATGGAAAAGAATTTTTTGGGGGTTATGGGTTTGTTTATGGGTTATATTGGGAGAAGAATTTGATGGAAAAAGTATTTTTTGGATGGATGATGCATCTCTTTGAAGCAGCCTAGATGGCCACATGCGGTGCTTCACGTTTGTTACGAGTTATGCTGTTTATGGACTGTTTGGTGCCCCAACTTGTTATGATACAAGTTTCAAATTTTTGTTGCTTTAGGACTTTTATTAGCTGTTAAAGTGGTTTGCTGCATTGGTTTGATGCCATAAGAAGTTCTAAAACATTTTGCTTATATGAGGGTATCATTTTTAAAGGAAAGTTACTGTATATTTGTGTTTATTCCTTACGTTGGTTATGGGTCATGCCATAAGAACTGCTGCTGTATATGTTCGATTCATATTATGGAATTCTGTAACATTAGGTCGTCATATATTGGTCTCATTATCTGTTTTTAAAGTTAGGCATTAACTGTTATCTGTTTTTAAAGTTAGGCAGGCAAGCATTTGGCTAAGCATTTGGGCTGTAGCTTGTTGGGTCTCATTGCAGTGCATGGTTGCTATATATGGCTGCTATATAAGGGTTTCATTATAACTACTACCATAGTAACTAGTACCTTTTACATGGCTATATATGGCTGCTATATCTGGGATGAAATTGCTCTTAAGTTTTGGTTATCCTGTATCTGGGATGACTGACAATTATGGGTTCGAATTATCTATTGCTTCCTTTTTTATCGAAGCATCCCTGTATATGTTCGATTTATTTGTTATGTTGCATTGATTTGATAGTTGTTGGTTCAATTTTAAGTGCATGGGAAAAAGTATTTGAAACATGTTGTTAGTTGTTTGTTCGTTTTTTCATGGATTGGAAGAAAGTTACCTGCTGCTATGGTGCTTAAAATTGAAATTACATGTTTTAAAGTATTTGAAACATGATTTTCTTTCCTTCGAATTACTTGCTGCTTTATTTGGGTGCTTCAAAGTACCTGCTGCTTTGCTATGACATACTCTTGTGTAAATGGATTTAAAACATAATTTTCATGGCATGGGGAAAAGTATTTGAAACATGATTTTTCAGTTTCAGGGATTGAAGTTACCTGCTGCTATGGTGCTTAATTTGTTTGGATATATGAACTTTTTTAATATTAGATTCTACTGATTTTATTGAGAAAACTGTGGAGCAGTTTGGATGACCACAGAAATTTATTGTCGGCAACCGCTGTCTCCATACTTTGGTAAATATATTTTCTATATTTCTTCAAATTTTTGAATGATCTATTCTATTTTTTAAAACGGCAGGACGATGAGTTCCAGATATCCAGGGAAGTCCGGGAAAATGTTGTGTTAGTGCGGGCTACCGTCATTGCTACTCACGTCACGCCAGCCACATAGCTATTGGAGACAATTTTACAAGTGCTCGCGGTAGGCACAAGGATAGGAGAACTGCACTTTCTTCAGGTGGGCCGATAGGGAGTCTGTTCGATGATATCTCAACTGGACACCGCTGCTCGGAGTTCGTTGGTATCATAATTTCAGAACACCGCATCCGGTCAGACATGTTTGCTTAGGGTTCTGGAGTGTCAGAGCCGGGCAGCATGGGCCGTGATATGTTGCTACATTTTAAAGTCATTATTATAATTTTTTTCCTTATCATTTTAACATGTTATTATTATTATTTTTTTGGATCTCATTATACTCCATATTAGTATGTGAATGTACATTTTACTTTTGTATATGTAACTGTGCTTGTTTGATGTGATTGAAAATAGTTGAGTTATATAAATGTAACTCAAATTTTTTGTATTTTCTTGTCTTAACATTTGATCTTTAATTTTATTGAGATAATAACAAATTCTGCGTAATAGATTATTCATTCAACTAAAAAATCTGTAAATAAGCTGTTTACAAAATACACAAACCAAACAGCTAAATAAATTATTCAGAACAGGGGCAGAATGATCTTTTATCCAGAATCAACTGTTTTACAAACGCACAAACCAAACATCCAGCCAGCTTATCCGGACCAGCTGCTCATCAGCAGATTATCAGGATAAGCTGCAGCTGCCCCAAACAGACCCTTAGTCCCATACATTGTGTTTCTAAGAAAGGGAGAGTGACAGTAGCTGTGAATGAACATAATGAATTAATTCATACTAGACAAGTCACTGGGGTGGCGAATTTGTATTGATTATAGAAAACTGAATTTTACCACTAGAAAGATCACTTTCCTTTACTATTTCTGGACCAAATGTTGGATAGATACGCTGGTTGGCGATATTTTTTCTTCTTAAATGGATATTCATCATATCACTAAATATCTATACCTCCTGAGGATAAAAAAAAAATACTACATTCACGAGTCCTTATAGGACGTTTATTTTTAGAAAAATGCTCTTTGATTTATGTAACACACCTGCTACTTTTCAAAGGTGCATGATGTCCATTTTCTGGGACTTAATTGAGAAAAAAATTGAAGTTTTTATGCAAGATTTCTCAATGTTTGAAACCTTATTTGATTTTATGTTTAGACCATTTAGCAAGGATATTCAAACGTTGTGAAGAGACCAAACTTGTTCTCAATTGGGAAAAATGTCAACTCATGGTCGCATGAGACATTTTCTTGTCATAAAATTTTTAAAATTAGCATGGAAGTAGACTCAACAAAGATTCAATTAATTGCTAAACTATCTCCTATCATAGTGAGGGGAGTTGGAAGTTTTCTAGGACATGCTGGTTCCTATAAGCAATATATTAAAGATTTTTAAAAAATTGTCAAACATCTAAATCATCTTTTAGAAAAAGATCTATTTAATTTTAATCAAGATTGCCTAAATGCCCTTAATATATTAAAAGAAAAATTAATCACTGCTTCTATTATAGTCTCTACCTATTGGGGGAAGTCATTTGAGTTGATGTGCGTTTCTAGTGATCATGCTATTAGGGCAGTGTTAGGGGAAATATATGAAAAGATTTTTAAAGTTATATATTATGCCAGTAAAACCCTTAATGAAGCTCAAGTTAATTACATCACAACGGAGAAGGAAATATTGACAATAGTATATGCTTTTGATAAATTTAGATCCTATCTCATCAGAACTAAATGTGTTATTCACACCGATCATTCTGCTATTCGATATCTTGCGCTAAAGAATAATGCTAAACCAAGATTAATTAGATGAGTCATTCTAATGCAGAAATTTAATTTTTAAGTAGTGATTAGGAAAGGATTTGATAATCAAATTGCTGATAATTTATCTAGATTGGAACATGAAAATTCATGCAATTTTGAAGATGAAATTAATGAAAATTTTTCTGATGAGCAAGTGTATGCTATTACTGATTGACATGCTTCATGGTATACTGATATAATAATTTTATCGTCAGTGACATTATATCATATGGATTAACATACTATCAACAGAAGAAGTTTATTCATAATGCAATATTTTTCTTTTGAGATGACCCATATTTATATGAAAAGTGTTAGGATCAAGGTATCTGAAGAAACCCAAGAAATTTTTCAAATGTTGAAAATTTTGGTATTAAACATAGGATTGCTACAGCTCATCATCCTCAGATCAGTGGTTTAGCAGAAGTCTCTAATAGAAAAATTAACAGAATTTTAGAATAGACTGTTAATTCAAATACAAAGGATTGATTTATTAGATTTGATGATATATTATGGGCATTTAGGGCTGTTTGTAACACTCCTATAAAAATGTCACCATACAAGCTTATATTTAGAAAGACTTATCATTTGCTAGTGGAATTAGAACATAAAGCTTATTGGGCTATTAATGAATTTAATTATAATTTAAAAGAAGTTGGTGAGAAGAAATTTGTGCACTTAAATGAACTCGAGGAAATTAGAAATAAATTTTATGAAAATGCAAAAACTTATAAAGAAAAGATGAAAAATTGGCATGATCGGAATATTCTAAGAAAAATATTTGAACATGGACAAGAGGTTTTACTGTATAATACAAGATTGAAATTATTTCCTGGAAAACTTAAGTCCAGGTGGTCGGGGCTATTTACTGTAATTAAAGTTTATCCATTTGGTGCAATTGATATCAATGATCCTAAAAGTGGAAGAATATTTAAAGTTATTAGACAAATACTAAAACTTTATATAGGTGGAAATCAATTCATTTTTAATGAAGTTTTAATGTTGGGTCAACTGGTGTAAGAGCTTGGTTTTGTCAGGCTGATGACGTTAAACCAAACACTTATTAGGAGGCAACCAAAGTTTGTATTTGTATGTTTGTTTATAGTTTAGTGTGATTTAGTTAGCAGTGATATGTTATGATTTGAGTGAAGTTGTGTGTTGACTTGTTTAGTTTGAACTGGTTTGCTTTGATTTTAGTAAGTTGTGAGTGTGACGATTCTTTAACTTCTCGTAGTGGCTAAGCTTAAATGTGTTCTCTGGTGGTAGTTTGATTAACTAGTTCTCTACGATCAGTTCTTAATTAATCTTCAGGATTTACTGGAGGTACGTTGGGTTTGGACATTGGACAGGTCCATTGAGATTCTATTTCTTCTTTTATCTGACGTTGTTGGCATCAGATGGGTTTAATAACCTAGCTGGCGATGAACGTGAGGATGACCTTGATAGTATTCTTAATATTGTTAGTGGAGTATATCTTATGAGGCGAGGTAGTACATAAGGTTGGTAACATATAAACCAACATATCAGGTACAATCTTGTTAATGATTTACCTTAACAAAATTTTTAAAAACACCCAATTGATCTTTGGAAGGTGATTGTGTCAGAAATTGGAAGTAAAGAAAGGAGATGTGATGAGGAAGAGTTAGCTCTTTCGATCCTTTGTGTTTGTGAGTGTACTGAAGCAAATGAAACTGGGGGAGGATTAAAAATTCTAAAATTAAATGATGAAAATGAAGTTGGGTCGTGCGAATTAAGATCTATACACCTAAGTCAAGGCGATGCTTAATTAATTAATTAACTCACATTTATTATAAAAAAAGCACTGCCACGTCTAAAGTGGCGCTATGGCGCCGTTTAAGTGGGCGCCTAGGCACTGAATGTAATGCCATAGTGCTGTTTAACCGGGCGCCTAGGCGCCAAACCACGACACTTAAGCTCCAACGCTTCAACCCGATAAATATCGAAAATGACCCATGCTCGGCTCATTTTATTTCACGCGGATCCCCCTCCAACCCATCTCGAAGCTGCGAAGAGGTCACTTAGGGTTTCACCATCCAGGCTCGTGTATGCATTATTAGGGCTTGAAACATCTACATCTCATCTTATACAAGATAAAACTCATCCCTAAGCTTTGCCATTTCTTCTTTAGCTGTGGTTTTCTTCTGAATTCTTGAGATTTCGGGATTTCTTTGGAAAGATAATGGAGAAGAAAAAAAAATCACTTGGGTATTGTTTATTTTGTACTATACCTGCATTTATAAGTCAAATATCAACTATATTTAGACTGATTTCTTCCTTCATTTGCTTTTATCTAGATTTGCAATGGATCGTAAGACAAAAGGGTAAGAGAAAAGGAACATTCGATAGGAAGAAATTCGTCAGTGAAAAAGCTCAGGAAAGGTACAATGAATTTCTCATATTAAAAAAATTGATTGCGAAACAGAGTTCATTAGCCCCGTGGAGCTGTGAAAAATTTTCGCCCAAGAAGCCGCAATTTGCTTGAGCTTTTGATCCTTAGATTTGATTCCCAAAATCTTAAATCCGCATAGATTTTTGTAGAAATTACGGGGAAAAGAAAATTTTTATTGCAAAAATCCAAGTAACTCACATGAATGATAAATACCTACAATTTGACAAGTAGGCTGTCTCTCCCAATTCGTACAATTCGAGAGGTAGGAAATCTCTCATAAAAGCCTAGACCTATGACTCACAACTCATTCTCATGTATATACCCAACAATAATAATAATAAGAGACTAATTTGTCTTTAAGCGTACAAAAGACAAATTTGCCCTTAGGCTAGGCGTCCTCGTAATAAATTGTCTTTAAAGTAATGAGAATTGAAATAAAGGCATGCAAGAAGACATCAAAGTGCTTTAAAAGAATAAAATATAAGAACTGGTGGCACTATTAACAGGAAGGAAACTAATATTGTATTGATTGGTCTTTTGCTGTGAAGTACAAATCTAAAAACTCATTACAAAAGTATAAAGTCAGATTAGTGGCAAATGACTACATTCAAACAAACGGGGATTGGATATTTTAAAATTTTCTTTTTTTCACTGAGAAAATATTGTTTGGATGGTTCTCCTTAATCATCTAACTAGAACTACAAAATGTAATAATTTATCATAAAGAATGTCTTCTTTTATATTGATCTTGAGGAGTAATATTAAGGTCTTATGGAAATGGGCAATTGAAGCAATCTCCAAGGTTATTATGGTTTTAGAGGTTTGCCATGTTAATACTTAACATGTGTCAAAAATAGAGTCAATGTGACCATACACTATCTACCTAACACACGGTTTCAGGGAGAGCCTTCGCATTGTCAGATTTTGTGAAGGACATCTAAATAAAAGGTAGTTACTCTAAAGTTTTAGTGACTTCAAAGAGAAGGTTATTCCAATAATTTAAAGTCAAATAATTAGGTAAGCTAAAGTTCTTTCTTTGCATTGACGTTACACACTCTTGATATAAATTCTTACATTGAAGCATAAATATATAGCCGAACAATTGAAAGAAACAAGAAGGTTGCGATGCAAGCCAACAAAAGTTTCATGGAATTTAATTATAACTTGATAATGTTCCAGAAGACAGCTATAAAACATTGCATGTCAAAGACTTATGGTGGACTTGTCATATACTGCTAAGTGTTTTTAGCGTGGTAAGCAATTTCATGCACAATCTTAAAGAATCACATTTTGATATTGTATATGAAATTTTACAATATCTCTAAGAAATTCCAGGTAAAGTGATTTTATTCATGTAGGGGGAGGATCTGACACTTGCAGCCTGTGCAGATGCTAATTATGTCAAGAGTATAATCGATAAGAGGGAAACTTCAGGACATTGATCATAATCTCCTGCTACTGATCGAACATAAATATAAGTTATTTTATAAAGGAGAAGCTATTCAATGGTTTAATTTCTACATCATTCGTTGTCACAGATGGACAACTTGCTCGCATTTCTCACAGAAGGATTATTAGGGGCAATTTATAAAAAAAATAATATGTAAATTTCGAATGGATAATATCCATTCATTTTCTTAGGGGGAGTGAAAATATCAAATAAAATTGCTCTGCTACTGTTACACTCAGCTGCCTTCATATCTGCCTGCTTCTTTTCTTAAGTCCATGCTGCCTTTATATTTGGCTCAAGATGGCAGCACGGAACTAACCCTCCATTGATTTCTTCTTTTCCTCATTCTCATTGCCACCTCATTGATCATTGGATCATTGCTGCCACCTCACAAATCCATGGGTTATCTTATTGTATTTAATTATGTATTTATTTTTCAGTTGTTTTTTTGTATTTTTCTTATTAGAAGCTCTCGTTGATTTGTATACATTCAGCAAAAATGTTGGAATGAAATGCCATCATTTCTCTTTAATTCTTGCCAAACACCACATGCGACACTCTGGAAAAATGCAAGAAAGAAGAGTTTATTATGCTTACCCCTAACAGATACATTAAGGCTATGATGGCAATGCATCATTTTCATTCATGTTGGGTGTCTTTCCTCCACCTTGGAGCTTCTGGATCCTATGGTCCATATCTCAGTGGTGAACATCTTTATTATTATTTTTTTTTGGACAGTTTTTTGCATTCTTTCGCTTTTTCATTCTATAAGATCTCATTTTCTCTATTTAAACCTAAATCTTGTTTTTCTGGATTATTTTAATGAAGTGTTTTACCTCTAGATAATTGTGTTATATTTCCCTAATGAAGCAGCTATTTTATTTTTCTCTCATTGTTTTGTACTTTTTAGTATAAAACTAATTTTTTCTGAATTCCATATTTCCTCTGCTATGCAGGATCTACAAAAAGGTCTTGACCTTGGAGTAGTATCTCCTGAGATACTGCAAAACTTTTTTGACCTTGAGCAGTATCCTATTATTGCTGAACTCCTTCATCGATTTCAAGTAAGTAAATGTTGATACAATTTCCTTTTTCCTACCAAGCGTAGCTTGTTCATGAATATTTGAAATTCGTGATGCTTTGGATGGGTAAATGAATAAATACTTGCATTTGTAAGAGTTGCATTAATGCTTTTACGTAGGAAAGTTGATATCAGGAATATCAGCCTTTATTCTCATTATTTTACAGGGGTTTCGAGAAAGATTACTGGCTGACCCCAAGTTTCTTAATCGTTTAGCTATTGAAGAAACTATATCAGTAACAACGACCCTCTTAGCACAATATGAAAGACGGAAGGGCCGCTTTTTTGAAGAAATTGACTATGTCCTGACTGATACCATCAGAGGTATTGTGGTCGATTTTTTTACAGTGTGGCTGCCTGCACCAACTTTGTCATTTCTTTCTCAAATTCAAGATAGCTCCCCCTTGGATAAATTAGAATTGCTACAAGGATTTCTAGGATCCTTACCTGACAATGCCTTCCAAAAGAGTATGGTTGGAAAGGACTGGAATGTGAATCAGAGATTGGCATCAGTGCTATTTGGAGGCCTGAAACTTGCCAGTGTTGGTTTTATTTCTAGTGTTGGAGCTGGTGCTGCTTCAGATGTTTTATATGCCATCCGGCAGTATCTGAATGGTACTTTTATCACGGATGGAAATAGGAAACGAACTCCCATATTGAAATCAGCTATTGTTTATAGTTGTTTTCTTGGAACATCAGCAAATCTGCGATATCAGGTATTGTATCTTGAGTAGGTACTTCTTTATGATTTCCTAGTTTGTCTATCGTCTTACATTGCTACAATACCAAATATAACTTGCTACAGTTCCTGATTTTAACAACTTGGTACTGTAGGACAGAATGTTATGCAGTACGAGGTTGAGAAAGAAAAAACAAGCTTTGGGAGAAGTTTCAATTTTTTGCTGCGTGATTCCTTTGCATGAAATTAAGCCTTTATATAGGCAATTACAAGAAGATTAAGTTCTTTTCATTTCCTAAACAAACTCCATCAAGAAAAAATCCCTATGCACAAATAATCCAAATTATCATATTTGTGTATTAAAATTTAAAAAAAATGTTTATCCATTTGTTTTTAGATTCATACCTATATTGTTGTAATTTGGATTTCCATCCAATGGCTCAAATTTTTGTCTCATTATCCTGATCATTAAGCCTTGATAACTATCCTGCTTTGTTTGCATACCTTATCCCGATCATTAAGCCTTGATAACTATCCTACTTTGTTTGCATACTCTTATTGCTATTCTCTTTTATTTCAATATTTCAACAGTTCGATACAAAAATTAATGTCATTGGCATTGGCAATTTCTACCAAGAAATTAAAACTTTAAAATTTAACAAACATGATCTGCTTATCCTTTCGAGATATTATGAACATTCCCATCATGATTTTTTATATGGATCACAAGTCCCCTTTTTAAGCCAATTTCATTCTTGTGAACATAATTTTGGTGGGCGAAGATCAACTCTTAGCCTCTTAGCTATATTTCTTTGCTCTATTTGCCAACTGACCTTTTACGATCAGTGGGGTCGCGTCTCCTTCGGTGAATCCATGAATTCTATCATGGTTTGAAATTGTAGAGGGGCTCGCAAGCGGGCCACGGGAAATTTTGGAAGCATGTTGTTGTCGAGAATAATTCTGCGTTTATTGGGCTTGTTGAGACAAAAACAAAGGATATCACTCACAATGATGTGGATGGTTTAATTGGTACTAGCTGAATCTCTTTCACCACAATGTGCGAGGCAAGTCTAGTGGTCTATTGGCCCAATTGAGAAAGGAATTTGTTATCTTTAATGTTTAACTTTTATGTTGTGATTAGACTGGAGTTTTGTGGTGGTGATGTGTTAATCTTCTATTCTTAATTTAGTATTAATTCGACCAATTGATTATTTAAAATATGTTGTGATCTAGCTGTGCTGGAGCTGGTTAGTGAAAAAGTTATGTTAAATTTATGAAGGATTTATTTCATTTGGTTATAAATTAATTTGAATTATTGATTATTTCATTTGCTGAAGCATTTGAACAAAATTCTCAGATATAGAAAATTTATGAAGGATTTTTTGAACAAAAAATACAAATTTTCAAAATTTGAAACCGTGGTATTAACTGAAAAAGTATTGTTATAATTAAAAAATAAACTTTTTTCAAAAATTAAAAGACCGGAGTAGTTTTATCATTTCATGCACTATATCATGCACTATATAAGATTAGTTATGAGAACTGAGGAGCTAACATAAATTTAATTCATTTTCAGTGTTTAAAAGACTAGGACTAGAAGAGTTTTAACCTATCAAAGTGACCCCTCAATAAGCTGACCGTTCTTTTACTTTCCTAAGGGAGTTTATGGTAATTAAAGTAGAAAATTTCATCTTCTCTATCATTTTATTGTGTTGGATATGAATGAAGATGCTGAGATCTTTATTATTTTTAGTAGACATTTTCTTGCTCCTGGTAGGGCGAATAGTGAATTATAAAAATGAGAGTTTACTATTGCAGCGCAAAATGAGAAAATAAATTTTCAAATTCATAATCTTCTTTCACCCCTTATATTCCTCACTAATGTTTCAGAGTGGAAACAGAAAATGTGCTATAGATTTTAAATAAGAATTTGGAAGAAAAAGAAATATTTTAATAAGAGGAAAATGCGGGATCATAATAGAAATCGTTAGGCGATTCTCTAATGCTTTTCAAATATTGCATGATAAATTGAAGATTATTAAACTAGATATTTGATTCTAGAGAAAAATTTTGAGATTAATCTATCATCGCCGGGTTGAGGACATAAAATCAAGAATTACTTGGGAGACAACCCAAGCATTTTCTTGTAGTGTGATTGCTATATTACATGCTTTATGATGTATGTGTGTGGTTGAGTCAGCTGAGGACATTAAACTAAGCTCTTATTAGGAGGCAATCTAAAGTATTTTCTTTGCTTTTTTGGTGTGCTTGTGTGTTCTTTGCTTACCAGAATTCCTAGAATCACCTACCTCTCACATAGTCTAGGCACATTGATGATGTTTAATTTTCTTATAATTTAGAACTCGATGATGTACTTGTGGTTTGCTGTATAACATGTGAGTGATGTGTTATGATTTGCCTGTCTATTGATTTGTTATCTTAAATGTGCTAGTATAGTAGGTATTTTTTAGTTACTCTGTATGTTTATGATTCAATACCTTTTTTTATATTTAGTATTGGTTGCACATTGCACATTCTGAGTACAAAATAAGTTTGGGGGAGTTATTGTATAAGTATTGCCCTTTAAATTAAAATAAAGATTTAATTTTAGAGTCTATATAAATACGGGATAAAGACAGATAAAAGTAGTGGTGAATTCTAATAACAAGCAGCTGATTTAAATTCCAGCGATAGAAAATTCTAAAGTGTGTGAATAGGGTTAACAACTCTTTAGCACTCGATTTATAAATCTATTAATACCTAATCGATATAATTTTTCATAAGTTCTTAATATGAGCAATGAATATTTATTAAATTAATACCTCAACGCTGTAAAATTTTATCACTACTCAAATGATTTAATTCTTAGATAATATTGTTTTAATTATAGGTTTTTAGGAAAAATTAGGATTTAATTGAAAATTTGACTTAAGATATGGCCCGTATTTAAACTCAATAAAAATACCTTCAAAAGGAGAAGAAAAAGAAAATCAAAAGAAAAAGAATAATAAAAATGACTCGTGCTTAAATTGAAGAAAAAATCCTTGAACATAGGAGAAGTTTGAGGGAAGCTCAAATTAAAAATTGGCATTGGTAAATTTTTCTAATAAGTCATATGATTAAAACTTCGTTAACTTATCCTTGAAATTTTGTATTCAACATGATAATAACAAAATTAATATTTTCTTAAGTGTATAACCAATCAAATTTCATGTGTGAAGTATTAATTTCATGAAATTTTTATCTCACATAAGTAATTAGAGATGAATTGTATAAATCTATTATTAATGTGAGTTATATCAGAATATTAGGTGTTGCTATGAGAATTCTACCTAAAGGAGGGACTTGAGAATTTCGATTTAATTGTTTGTTGAATTATTAAAAAAGATACTAAAATTCTTGATCTAAATCTACCCAATGTTAATCCAATTCCTATATTAGATTTTGAAATACTGGAATGCAAGTAATGTTTAAGTTCGGGGTATTTGACGTGTATCAAATATGTTTGATATTTTTATATTATTTGTATTATTTTTGTACTTTTCATGGTATTTGTGGTTGTATATGCAATGTATAGGTGATTAGACTGATAGGAGATCAAATGATGAAATTTTGGGCTAAGCATAAGAGTAGCACATACGTGTTAGCCAAATAGCTGCCAAACACCCAATGCCTTCCTTTGAACTAGCCCAAGCCAAAGATGTGGAAAAAGGACCTTAGTTTGGTGGCGCTCAGATGCTATAGAACAACTGCCAAGTTCCATACTACAACACCTAATTGTCACAGATCAGTGCCTCGACACTTAAAGCCCTAGTTTGAAAGTCAAGCCATGTTGAGTCATTATCGCCTTGGTCATCCAAGTTTTACATACATGGAAAAGATATTTCTACATTTATTTATCACTAAAAAATACAACCTTTATCTTTATGAAGATTGTCAACTTTCAAAGTATACCAGACATGCATATTCCAAATTGCAATACAAGCCTTAACATTTTTTTTTTCTGTAATTCACATTGATATTTGGGAACCCTCACAATTTAATATTATAAATGAGACACGATAATTTGTATATCATAGATGATCACAAAAGAATAGCATGGACATTCCTTATGAAAAAAAAAATTTGAAGCACCACCAAATTTCAATTCCTTCATTCCATGATTCTCAAATAACTTAAAAGTAAAATTCAAATTCTTAAAAATGATAATGTTAAAGAATACTTTAATTCAATCCTTAGCTTTTATCTTTCCAAATATGATATTATCTATATAATTTATTGTGTAAATACTTCTCAACAAAATTGGATAATGGAAAGAAAAAAATAGACACTTGAGGTGACCCATGCTATTTTGTTGTTTAATCACGGGCATAAATATTTTTGGGGGAAGCTTTTCCTACAACCACATTCCTCATCAATAGGATGCCTTAATCAAGTAATAAATTCTCAAATTTCCCGTAATTTTCTCATGGACTCCTACCCACAAATCCACTCTTTTTCTTATGACTTACTATTGAAGATTTTTTGTTGTTTCTTCTTCATTCACATCTATCAGCAGCACCACACAAAATTTTATCCAAGTCTCTCAGATTCATTTTTGTCGGTTACTCATCCAATAAAAAATGGTACAAATACTACTCTCCAATCACTAAAAAAATGTATGACTTCATGGATGTCTTTCTTTGAGAATCAATTTTATTTTCCCGAATCTAAAATTCACGGGAAGAATGAGGGCATATCAGTTTTGGGATTCTATCCAAAATACTATGACCAGTTTTTTTTTAATTGAACAAAATTTTGTCTCTCAGTTAGCACTTGTCTTTACTCCACCTTAACCAACTTTACTTACAGAATCAAACTCTGACACAGAAATAGTCCAAATTGTCTCTATTCCTCAACATGACACCAATGATGAGGAAGTTAGTGTCTATACCAGACGGACCATGGAGCATGTAGAGGCACTATGTAGGCTCAGGACTGTCAAGTGCCAGGACCAAACCCTCATGATAAACATAGTGGTATGTATTCTTAAACTCATGACTCTCTTACCGAGATGATTGTCGACTTGAATCAACCATTTGCATACAGGAAAGGTATTTGAGAGTGCACTGGTCATCCATTTGAAAGATATATAGCTTATGGGAAGTTGCTACCATTATATAAGACTTTTGTGATAAACCTTGATGGTGTGCAGATTCCCAATTGTATTCTAGAGGCTCTAAAGTTTTCAAAATGAAAACAAACAATTGAGGAAGAAATTTGGGCTTTAGAAAGGAGTAACACCTTGACACTTATGGAGTTCCCTCATGGAAAAAATATTGTAGTTTACAAGTGGATATTCACAGTCAAATACGAAGGAAAATAAAGTGTAGAGAGATTCAAACCTAGTTGGTTGCTAAGAGCTTCACACAGTCACACGAGATTGACTGTCATGAAAAATTTGTAGCTGTCCCAAAACTTAATGCCGTTCAACTATTTTTTTGTAGTGAATCATGATTAACTTTTATACCAACTTGATGGCAAAAATGCCTTCTTGAATGACGAACTTGATGAACAAGTCTATATAACTATACCTCCGGGCTTGAAAAATAGGTTGAACATCAGGTTGGTTAGCAAGTTGAAGAAGTCCTTATATGGCTTGAAGCAATCTCCTCATACTTGGTTTGGTATATTTGCTAAAACAATGATTACAAACATATATCATCAATGTTAAATTGATCATACACTGCTGGTTAAATCTAATTTTAGAGGCAAAATTGTTATTCTCATAGTATATGTAGATGATATTATCGCGACAGGTGATGTTCAAAGGAATTATAAAACTGAAAAGGATGCTTGCAACATAATTTGAAATCAAGAATCTTGGGAATCTCTGATATTTTCTAGGAATGGAGGTGGCTTGGTCTGTAGAGGGAATTTTCGTATCCCAAAGGAAGTACATTTCAGACCTGTTAGATGAAACTATTATGCTTGGGTGTAAACCTTCTGACATATCTACGAATTCCAACACAAGGCTGAACAAAAGTTGACAAAGAAACATATCAAAGACTTGTGGGCAAACTACTTTACCTATCACACACAAGACCTGATATTGCATATTTAGTATAGTAAGCCAACACATAACCCAAATGAGGATCATTTTGAAGCAGTGAATCAAATTCTGAGATACTTGAAGATGACTCCTAGAAATAGTTTGTTCTTCAAAAGATTTGAAAACTGTAAGATTGAGATATACACATTTGCTAGTTGGACATGAGGGATAATTGATAGGCTGTTCATATGTATGGGAAAATCTTGTCATATGGAGAAACAAAAAACAAGTTGTTGTCCTCGGAGAAGAGCAAGATTTGAATGTAGATTTAAAGGCTATTAAGGGAACTTAAGGTTGAGATGAAAGACATAATTAAGCTGTTCAGTGATAATCAAATAACTATTAGTAGAGCAAAAAATTTTGTGCATTATGATAGAACAAAATACATCGATATTGACCAAGTTTCATCTCAGAAAAGGTTAACAATGTAATTATTCAGCTCAGCTGTTCCTACATAACTCCAGATTTCTGATATTCTTGCTAAAGCACTACTAAGGGTCAATCATGATAAATTAAAGTCCATGCTTGGTCTATATAATATATACATCCTAACTTGAGGGGGAGTATTGGAAAGTGTCAATCTGTATTAGAAAGGAATCCTTAGAATATATTTCACTAATTGTATTTCCTTTATTAGATATTTCAATTTTTTGTTTACCTTATTTTTGTTGGAATTCATATTTTGGTTTTTTTTTATTATTATATATATATAGGAAGGTGTAATGCATTCGGAGAGCGAGAAATAAAACTCTCTTCAAAATTTCTAGAGAATACAACCATCCATCCTTGGAATTGGCATTATAGCATTATAGCCACTACATGCGCAGGGGCTTACTATCCTTCAAATTAATTCCTTATTTGGATTTTGTACAACGGCATAATAAGTAGAACATATTTGATAGTTTTAATCTTGATAAGCCTATGTAAAAGTAGATGTGTTTTCGTCAGTTTCCTCGTGTTTTTATTTGGTCTTCAGAAGCACATGTAAAAATGATGTTTTCTCAGCTGCGTCTTCAAGCTCTTTTATCTCATTATAATACATAAAACTAGAACATATGTTAAAAATGTGATATTAATAACTTCTAGAATATTTTTTGTTACTTGTGATCTTGAGAATCACATGTTAAGCTTATGTTCGCATTGGCTTTTATAAGTTGTTTTATCTTATCTCGTTCCAAAAACGTGACTATGGCATGAAAATAAAATATGAGAACTGATGAATCTTCATCTATATGTCTTATTATTATAGAATTCTTTAATGAAGTTGATTTTGATTTTGAAGTCCGTGAGAGGTGGTAGGCTGAGCACAAAAGTAGGAGGTGAATTGCACTTTTCTATGAAGGGAGAACTTTTTTGACTTTTATTAGGAGATATACATTGTCCTACCATCCATATTTTGATTTCTATTGTTTTCAAAGGAAAGATGAGACTATCTGATTTTTCATTTTTTAAAATTGTTTTCATACTTAACATAATTTATTTGAAGATCATTTAAACGTACATCTAATATTTCAAAAATGTTGTGATATTTGGTTATGAAATAAGTGATTTATGACCTGAATTATATATGACATTCTAAATCATTTGAATTTAATATTATGATATTTGTGATGTTTAAAGCTTGTTCAATGTATTTGCTTTTAAAGTTTTATGTAGCCCTCCGTTTGTTGTCTAGTCATTATTTTGAATGCATGCTGATTGCATTGTTTCCGTTTTGCTACTATAAGAGGTGAAAGGAAGATTTACATACAAACCACTCAATTCCTATGTATTTACATATCTAACACCTTAACTTCAATTTTTATTACATGCCATCTCACCTATGCATGAAATGATGTATTTCACTTTTTAAAAGTGAAAAATGGTTGTATTTTTGATGTGATGTCAAAGATTTGATGGTATTAAAAAAAACAAATAAACTTAGGTCTACGTATGTAAAAACAAATAAACTTAGATTTTAGATATGTAAATATATACGTATTGGGTCGTACGTATGTAAATGCCCCCAGATGAAAACGTAGGAGCTCATTGATATAACAATCTTCTAATGTCACTTGAGGTCAACACAATTAGTCAGTGAGTAAAATTTGAGCTATTAATTGAGCATGGCTTCGAGTTTGCAAGCAACAAGATACATTGGCAACCCTAATTAGTTGTATGGAATTCAATATTGAGTGAAGATGGGCTCAGTGATGTTTGAATATGCATGTTGACAATGAATAATTATGATGACCATGTATTTCTTCAGCCCTATGCTGTATTGTATCATTTTTTGTGGTTTTTGATCACTTATTAGTTGGTATAAGATTATTTCTAATATGGTTAGACTGAAAAATGTTTTGCGAGTGTAAACTTTTAAACATTATTTCCTTGGGTATGAATTTATTAGTGTAGATAATGTGAAATTGTTTGTACCGTAGGTTATTGCTGGAATTGTGGAGCATAGGCTTTCAGACTATCTACTATCTTATTATAATAATCCTATACTTTCAAATATATTGTCATTCATTGTTCGGACATTCAACTCGTACTGGGGAACGCAGGTTTGGTTCTACAGCACTGTTCTCCCTTATATTTTGTTTTTAGCTGTCCTGTAGCAAGTGATTCAATGCCTGTTAAAGGCTTTTTTTGATACAAATACTTACGCGATTAAACTTTCCATATGCATGCACGTTCAATATATCATTATAGCCTTACATGTTTTGGGGAACTTACACATGTAGCATGCAATTCGTATTTATTTACATATCTCACACATAACTTACATGTTTACATACGTAGCAGTTTGGTGCTTTAAACTTATGCATGAAAAGGTGGATTTGACTTTTAAAAAGTGTTAATATTGCTATGCTTGTAAATATGAAAGTTTAGGTGTGAGATATGTAAATACATAAGAATTGTGTGCTGTGTGTAAATGCCCCCATGCATGGAAAACTTAATGGTATGCTTGATTCTTTCTGCTTGGTTCAGCAAATCACAACTTCTCATCTATAATTTGGAAATTTGTGGAGCCCATTATTCTCGCCCTACAATCGTATTACACTTGTCTGGATTGATATCAAAGTTTTTCCCAACAGTTTAGGTCTTCTTTGCTGCATGAAGTTTTATTTGGGAGCCAGCTTTTTCTCCTGATGCAGATTTGATGGAATGAAAGTAGACAGTATTTTGTTTTTGGCAAATCTGTAGAAAATCAATGTTGCAGAACCGTTAGGCGACATTTAAGTATTTAATATTTCATTGTTTTTGATACTGTATCGACATGAAGTTTATCTTGATACTATTGCTCGTAGGAACAAATTGTAGATTCAGTAGGCATTATTAAAAAAACCTAAATTAATTAACTCTTCAATTAAGATCTGAACTGTTGAGTATTCCAAACACAAGGAAAAGGCAAAGAACCAACCTGTGAGCTATAGGAATCTTCATTTAATTCTTTATGGTTTTTTTTCATATAGCCTGAGAAGTTATTTTTTATTACAGTTAGTTCATTGGAGGTCTAAATTATTCCACTGGGCTTATAACATTATGACTCTCATAAGAAAAGAAATTACATAAATAAATAATTTCTAATTAGTTGAAGTACATCAAGAAAATCCTTACCAATCTTGATTATCAAATATCAAAAAACAAACATTAATTTCTTTGTTGGGATGAACTCTCCCTTGATATTTTATTTGATGGTAACTCTTAGAAGGTCAAGAGATATTATGTAATCCCTTGAAGTAAGATGACATCCTTTTCGTCAGAAAATTTAAATAGCATTTCCTGATATTGTTAGTATAAGAAGCATTGATGCCAAAATTAGAAGCATGCTAGAACATTTCTAGACACTAGTATAAAGGCTTCAAGGTGCATCAACTTAGCAACATATTTTTAGTAGCAAAGGATAATCAATAATAATGTTATGTAGCCGTGCTTGCTTAAATATTAGGTCTAAATTATTCCACTGGGCTTATAACATTATGACTCTCATAAGAAAAGAAATTACATAAATAAATAATTTCTAATTAGTTGAAGTACATCAAGAAAATTCTTACCAATCTTGATTATCAAATATCAAAAAACAAACATTAATTTCTTTGTTGGGATGAAGTCTCCCTTGATATTTTATTTGATGGTAACTCTTTAGAAGGTCAAGAGATATTATGTAATCCCTTGAAGTAAGATGACATCCTTTTCGTCAGAAAATTTAAATAGCATTTCCTGATATTGTTAGTATAAGAAGCATTGATGCCAAAATTAGAAGCATGCTAGAACATTTCTAGACACTAGTATAAAGGCTTCAAGGTGCATCAACTTAGCAACATATTTTTAGTATCAAGGGATAATCAATAATAATGTTATGTAGCCGTGCTTGCTTCAATATTAGGTCCTTGCTTACTACATATATTGTAGTGTATATATATATCTATATATATTTCCATCAATTTTACCTCCGTCAGTTTTTCATTGAACTAAAAAATTCTTCTCTTTTTATCTAGTTCATGAAAACTTAGTGATCCATGAGATTAGTAGTGTCACTCATAAATCCTTAGACTAATTTATTTATTTTAAAATTATTATTCTGCCCATTGTTTAAAAGGCATTTGAGACTCACACCTAGAGTTGTGCCTCAAACATGCACAAATAAAGCTTTAATGTGAGGTTTGCATTTTTTCTTTTAATCAGATGCACATGCCTCAATTTTTTATGCTTTAAGACGTTTGAGGCAGTGCCTCGATTATTTTATGCACACACACACACACACACACACACACACACACACACAAAATTTTTTTAACACGATGACTGCGTTCGCTCTGCTAGGGTCTTTTTTCCTCTGAGGTGATTCTATGGCGACCCCTATAGTTCGTCTCGTCTCCTCTTCTCTCCTCTTCGCCTCTTCTGTTTCTGACGATGGCTTCCGATTGAACAAACATCGAAGCTCTTGCCGGTGACAAATCAATTGATGCCCCTAAATCTTGTATGTTCCCGCACTCCTTTTATGAAGCTTTAGCTTTTGGCGGTGATTCTGATTTTATCAAGAAAGCAGGCCGTAAAATCGCGAAATCAACTATTTTCATCTCTCACGTCGAATATTGTATTCTAGCTTCCTCTTGTCGCCTTGCCTTAGTCGGTAAATTTCCTTACGGACACCCTTAACTTGACGTTATTCGAAAAGTGTTCGAGTTAATGCATTTGGCGGGGGAGTGGAAAATCGGGCAACTAGATGGGAGACATATACTTATTCAAATATCCAATAACGATGACTACACTCGTCTATTTGCTAGGAGATTACTCAGAATAGATAATCATGCGATGAAGATTCTGAAATGGACAGCCGATTTTGACCCGCTCACAGAACCCCATACCATCCCTATCTGGTTGCGTTTCCCAGGTCTGAAATTTCATCTCTTTAATCATGAAATGTTGTACTCTATCGCCATGATATATCGTAAGCCTCTCAAAGCACACATTCTTACCTTCAATCTCTATCGACCATTTGAAGCTAGGGTTCTGGTTGAACGTGATATTACTCCACTTTCTCTTGTGAAAATTTGGATTGGTTCGCAACATAAATGATATTGGCAAACGGTTGTAATTAAACAATACCTCTTTATTGCTTTTATTGTCGTATGTTTGGGCACTCTAACTCTCTATCTTCACTTACATCCTCACTTAAAATCTTAAGGAAACGGTGCGCCATTCAAACACCCTCAACCTGCTCTTGCTCACTCAAGCCCCACACCTACTACCTATTGTAATACTTTGAATGCTGAAAATTTAGAAGGAATTCCTCTTGCTCTTGCTCACTCAAACCCCACATCTACTGCTAATATCACAAATACCAATTGTAATTCTGTCAATGTTGTTAATTTGGAAGGAAATATTGAAGGGTTTTAAGTTACTTCCTGTAACCTGAATGATGTTCCTTTTGTAGGGGCTGCATCTGCGTCTCTTGTTGACAATTTGGTGTGTCAACAGGTAGGACCTCACGGTCCTGATGCTCACCACACTTGGAGTATGAAAATGGTATGAATAATAATATGAATAATATTATCTTTGATGTTAATCCACATATAAAATTGAATGAGATAACTGCAATTTAAGAAAATGAATGGATTATTCGGAAAACATACAAAAAAGTGGGGGAAGAAAAATAATGAGTTTCTGCATCCCAATGAGGGGAACATCACTAATATCACTTGTGGCAATTATCATTCCGATGGGGAGCAGCATCACACCCTAATTAAAATTTCTAGGAGGGGTGGACTACTTCATGATGTTTAATATTATGATTTGGAATATTAAGGGATTAGCTGACCCATACTCCTTTAATAGAGTTAAATACTTATGTAGGGTCCTAAGCTATTTATTTTTGCTATTCTTGAACCTCTTGTCTTTGTGAACAAAGATAAAATTTTGATGAGATTTCAACACTATAATCATTATTGCAATATCAACATTAAGATTTTGGTTTTTTGAAAACCTAAAGTCATTTTATCTATTGTTGAAGACGATGATCAATTTGTCCTTTGTTCCTTCAATTTGTTCCTTCAAAATGGATTCAAAATGGAGGGATTTCACAGTTGGGCTACTTTTATTTATACTGGTTGTTCTATTCATGATATATTATCACTATGGACAGAATTAGCTCTTATGAGTGATACATTATTCATAATTGGCTCTTTGGTGTGGATTTCAATGTGATAATAAACCATTCTGAGAAGAAGGGAGGGGTAAAATGTGAAATGCCTCTTATTAAAAAATTTTGTGACAAGCTTACCGATAATCCTTACACTAACCGGTATTTGCTGGTTTATTTTACAGTTTCTACTATGCAACATCTTAATCATGCTGCCTCTGATCATAATCCAATTCTCTTATCCTTGGCTTTTTTTAATTCCCCAAGTATAATTTCAGATTTTTGAATATTTGAACTTCTCATGCCTATTTTTTTAGCCAAATTCAATTGGCCTGGATTAGTAATGGGGCCGACAGCCCCTGGTATTTACTATGACAACTACACAAAAAAGTAGCTTCTCAGCTTAGGGATTGGGATTGGAATTTGAAAGTTTTTGTCGATGTACGTCACAAAGTCTTGGAGGCACAATTGAAGGTTGGTTTTTGGAATCCCAGGGTTTGAATAATTTTGCTTCTACAGATGAGTTAACTACTATTCACAAGTTTCTTCTTGACACTATCATTGTGGAGGAGAGCTTTCTTCAGCAGAAAACTAATGATATTTATTTCAATGATGAGGATAGGAACACCAAGTATTTTCATGCCACCATTAAATATAGAAGGAACATAAATTCAATCCTCATGATAAAGGACACAAGTGGATGCTGGAACACTAAGCAAAACGAAATTGGTAGCAGCGTTGTTCTTTATTACACTGATTTATTTGACTCTTCTCTTCAGGTTTCCCTTGTTACTCTTTTCGACGGGGAAAATGATTATATATCAAAGCTCTCTCTCTCTCATCCTCTCTCTGAAGAGGAAATTTTCAAAACCTTCCAAGATATAAATAAAAGCAAAGCCGCCGGACCTGATGGCTTCACATCTAAGTTTTATGTGAAATGTTTGGGTATCATTAAAAAGGAAGTGATTCTAGCTATTCAAAGTTTTTCTTTAGTGAAAACGCTTGCAAATACCTTATCTCGTCTCTTAGTGTGCTATCCCTAAAGGTAAACCAAAAAATAGTCAGAATTACTTCAAGCCAATTTGTCTAACCTCTTTGATTTCTAAAGTCATCAGCAAAATTCTAGCAGGCAGGTTATAACCTCATTTATCTATTTTTATCACACCCCAACAATCAACATTCATAAAAGATAGAGATATTACTGATAATATCTTGCTAGCTCAAAAACTCATTGAGGACTTGGATAAGAAAAGCCGAAGTGGCAATTTGGTGGTGAAACTTGAGATCGAAAAAACTTTTGACACTTAAAGTGTGATTTTATTTTAATTGTCCTATTTCTTAAAGGTTTTCTCAGGGACTTTTGTTTGATTATCAAAAGTTGGCTTGAAAATAATTATTATATTGTGTTGGTGAATAGTGTTTCTCATGGGTTTTTCTCTGCTAAGAGGGGCATCAATTAAGGAGATCCTTTGTTTCTCACAATTTTAATCATTGCTTTTGATTATCTCACACGATTAATTGAGAAATAACAACTACTTTTATAACATACACAATTCTCTTACAAATCTAAGATTATGGTGATTCATTTATCTTATGCAGATGATGCTATCATATTCTCTAACGCGGGCAAGAATTCCATTAAAAGGCTGATGGGCACCTTAAACACTTTTCAAAACATATCCGGTCTCATTTTAAATCATTTTAAGTGTCAGCTATTCTTTAGAAAATCGGTGAAACAAAACATTATCACCTGTCCGTCAATTATTCAGGTTATATCTTTTCTCTTCCTATCAAATATTTAGGTATAAATATTTTTAGAGGTAGGAAGAAACAAACCCAAATGGATGCTGTAATTGAGAATATCAAAGCCAGAATTCATGATTGAAGGAACATTTTTTTATCTAATCGGGGCAGGCTAACTCTTCTCACAAGTGCTTTACAAAGTATTCCTCTTTATGCTTTACAGGTGCTGAACTTAAAGAAAACCACACAAAATTACTTTGGAGAGAATTTTTACTATGTTTATATGGGCGGGAAATGTCACTAGGAAAATTTGGTCCGGTTGGCAAAAACTGTGCAAACCTAAAAACTCCAGTGGCCTTGGCTTTAAAGGCCTAAATCATATAGTTGATATCAACAAGTTTAAACTTTGGTTCAAATTTAAAGAAGGGAATTCCCTTTGGGCTCAATTTTAATATCATAAATATTGTTCTTTTCATCATCCTTCTGCTGTTGAGTGGAAGCCTTGTGATTCTAAAATCTGGAAGTCAATTCTAAAGTTAAGAAGTGAGGCTAATAGGTTTATTTTTTGGGAAATTGGTGATGGAAGCATTTTTTTTTGGTATTATAATTGGGGGTTGATTTTTTGAGTGATTCTCCCTTCTTCTTTACATTCTCACTTCTCTGTCTCTGATTTTTGTTTGGAAGGGCAATGAAATCTGCATTTGTTGAGAGATTTTGTGTGGGGAATTCACCCCCCAAATTTCTAACATACCATTAGGCAATAACACAAAAGACAAACCCCATTGGAAATCAGGCCGAAACACATCCATCTCAAAAATGCTTTATAACTCATTGCATCGCTTTGATAATTGGAAATTGGAAATGGGGAGCTTTGGAAATGGGGAGCTAATATGTGGGATAAATGTCTCACTCCTTCAATCTCGATATTCTTATGGAGAAATTTTCTAAACTTACTGCCTTTTGATGACATCTTGAAGCTTAAGGGACTGAGATTAGCTTCACAATGTTGCCTTTGGAAATGTTCGGAAGTGCTTTAAATCTTTATTTTTTATGCCCTTTTGCACGGGAAATTTGGAAAAAATTGGGAAGGATCCTTCAACAGAAGGCAGGTATACTTGGTGTGTTGGGTCCCTAGGGAAGGCTATCAATCTTGAGTAGCAATTCTTAGAACAGAAGGCAGTTGTCACCAAAATGTTATATGGTGATAGAAAAAGAGTACTACCAAGCAGTAATCAAATATAGAAGGAAGTTCAATGCAATCCAAAATCAAGGCCCTTCAAGATATATGGTTAACATAACCCCCACAAATTGCTAAAAGTTCTTTGGATTTCTTTGAAAATATGTTGGCATACACTCAGTCAAATCATCACAAAGTGTCTTAGTTCTATTTGAAGAGGGAAGAGATATGACCAATAATCTCAACCTAACACATGTACCAGATGAAATGGAGATCAAAATGGCACTGGAAACCATTGACAACAACAAAACTGCAGGCTCTGATGGATACACAGCTGATTTTTATAAAAAACATGGGAAGTGATAAAAAAGGATGTGGTGGCTGCTGTCCAAAGCTTTTTCCTTGGAGCTGACTTGCCTGAATATTTCACAATCACAACTATGGTTTTAATCCCAAAGGAAAACAAAAAGGACACTTGGCATGAATTTAGACCAATTAGTCTCACAAACACTGTTACTAAGAATATTAGTAAAATTTTGGTGGACAGATTACAACAACACATGAATATTTTCATCACCTCAAACCAGTCAACTTTTATATAAGGGAGATGTATAACTGATAATATTCTGTTGGCACAGGAGATGCTATTGGACATTAACAAGCCTTGCAGGGGTGACAATATAATCCTAAAATTATATATAAAGAAGGGCATATGATACAATAAGTTGGGTTATATCTAAAGAAGGCATATGATACAATAAGTTGGGATTTCATACTAAATATATTGGACGCTAGAGACTTTAGCAGGGATTTTTGTAATCTCATGAATAGATGGCTGACCAATGCTCACTATAACATCAAGGTGGAATATCATGGATTCTTCAAAGCTTGGAGAGGCATCAAACAAGGGGATCTTCTCTCTCAAACTATTTTCATTCTGGCATTTGATTACTTGTCAAGAATGATTAATCAAGCCCATCAAAACTTTCTCTACATCAGTTATCAACATAGGTCCAACTGTATGGTTAGCTTCCTTGCTTAGGTTGATATAATTGTGTTCACCAATGGTTGCAAGCAAGCTGTGAGGAAAATCATGTCACTACTAGACAACTTCCAAGATATGACAAACATGAGGTTCAACAAAGACGAGTGTCAAATTCTAGGCAACAATAAAACGAGCGACAATGTAAAAAAATTGGATCAAATAGTTTACTGGATTCAAACAGGTAGATCTCCCACACAAGTACTTGGCCATACAACTCATCAAAGGAAGGGGAAAACAAACACAATATGATGAGGTGGTGAGCCAGGTGTCAGCTCAAATAAACTGTTCGACCAGCTCTTTCTTGTTCAATGGAGGCAGACTCACTTTTCTTAGAAGAATTCTCACCTCCTTCCCTCTCTTTACCTTACAAATGGTTAAGATGAAGAAAAGTACACAAAGAATGCTAGAAATAACTTTCAACAAGTTTCTTTGGGAGGGTTAGCACAAACAAATAAACTGGTCTAGCTGGAATAAAATTTGCGAACCTTTCCAACAGATTAGTTATGTTTCTACTATAAGCAGGGGATTAAATTTAGAGCTCACAATTCATTATAGGCCAAATTCATGTGGGGAAAGTTCTACAAAGATCTCGTCCTAACAAGGCTCAACAAAGGCTGGGGGATTCTAAACACTGGAAGAAACTTCTCAAGTAAGACAACAAGCAGAAATTTCCTTCATATAGGATGTGGGAAAGGGTGATATTGATTTCTAACTTGACACATGACAAATGTCAAAATCAGTGACAGAGACAACAATAGTGCTGCAACAAGCAACAAAGTTTATGACTTCTGGATTGACAACAATTTGGATGTGGAACTCCTCAGGAAACTATTCTTCAATTCCAAGCAATTCCAATAGATCGTGGAAAATCAGACAAAATCATCCTGTAAAATCCTGCTAGCCAATCTGTAAACAAGTTCATTTTTAGATCTACCTTCAGATGACAAGAGATGAGCTGGGGCAAATTAATCTGGGACAAAATGTTTACGTCTTCAATGTCTGTTTTCTATTGGAAGCTGTTCAAAAGGTTCTTACCTACAGATGATATCCTGAAATTGAAGAGGCTGAGAGGTGCTTCAAGATATAACCTATGCTATTAAGAGGAGAAGAGCCTAATTCACCTATTTATCACTTGCCAAACTTCTAGAGCTGTTTGGACTAAAATCCTTGGAGTTCTGAGGTTGAAATCTATGGTTAACAATTTGGTAAGTATAGAAGAATTTTGGAATGACTGAAAGGAGCAACAACAACAATACATAATTCTAATCATTGCTTGGTTCTTATGGATGGCTAGAAACAATGCTAAACATGAAAATCTGAATGTATCAGTTGTGGCTATCTATAACAACTTTATCTCCTATAGAACTAGAATCAGGAAAATTTTCCATCAGACTTATTGGGAGGCTAGTTCACTAAAGACACATGTAATATAAAAAGTGATATGGAGAAGGCCTGCTTAACCATGGGTTAAGATCAACACTAATAGAAGTTTTTCTCAGGTTGCTCCGGGAATTGGAGGTTTCTGCAGAGATCACAATGAAAATTGTCTTTGGTTCTTCCAATCACCAGTGGCCACAAACAATGCCTTAGAGATTGAATTTGCTGCAGTCTACTGGGCCCTGAAGACTGGGCCCTCAAGCTAGCAATATCATTACGGTTCAAATACATACATATGGAGTTTGATGCCTTACAACTCATCCAGATCTTGCATAAGAACTCCAACATCCCATGGCAGCTTATCCACTGAATCAAGAAGATCTCTCTCTTATCTAAATCAACAAAGGTCATCTGGACACATATCCCCAGAGAAGGAAATCTATCAGCAAACTGCAGGTCAAAAATGGTTGTAATAGTGAGAGAGTTTTGTTCTCTAGTCTCCCAAATAGATCTTTTAAGATTTTGCTTCATGGGGATTCCTTGGAATTCCGTTATATCAGATGTAAAACTCTTTTACCAAAATAGAAAAGCCCCTTCTCTAAATATATATATATATATGCTTTCTTTTTCTTAATATATATATATATATATATATATGCACGTATATACATGCATATTTATGTATCAATATACATGCATAGGTATGTATATCTATATATATATTAAAGAAGCTTGGAGGAAATTTTATTAATTGGGGAAAATGTTACAAAAGATTTGGTTTGTGCGTCCACTATAAATGCAAAAAAATACATATTACACAGCCCTAGGGTCCCAATACACCAGGTATACAACACACAAAAGGATCCTCCAAAAAATGTTCATTTATACCCAAAGAGAAAATAAGTACTCCAAAAAGACCTTCCCAATTAACACAGTTACGAAAACAGAAAATTATGAAAATAGCACAACAAACAAAGGCAACTACATCATTAGCAGTAACAGTCCCATCTGAAATCTGCATGAGGACAAAACAAAAAACAGACCACTAGAAGAAGGAAGTGAAACAGTTATTCCAGAGCCATGTAGAGAGAGTGAATCCTGAGATCCCAGTTCAATATAAAAGAGAACTATTGCAGAGAAAGGCACCCAGTTATATCCAACATCAACAGTTTGCATAAAAAATAAGCAAGCAACCAGTTGAATCCAAACCATCAGTAAGATAGATAAGAGGCAGCCCAAGAAGGTAAGTCGCATTGCTTAAAAAAAATGCAGCTTGAAAGGGCTGCAAACAAGCTGCAGGGGAGAATAAACATAGACAAACTCCAGGAGGTAAAAACCTGTATCAGTGGAGAAAAAAGAGTGAGAGCAATTCTTAAGTCCAATTCCAATTTGTAGAAGTACTGTTGCAGTGAACAATCCAAGTACAGAAGCTACGTAGCACTGAAACAGACGCAACAGATAGAGAAAGCCTGCAGATTAGCATTGCAGGGCATAAAAGGAAAACCAACCTCCATACTCTCAAACACCATATCACATTGTATGTAATAAACCAAACAAATTCAACAAAAACCCATGTAATATATATATATATATA
>NW_018164935.1:69667-74417 GCF_001263595.1 Phalaenopsis equestris
TATATATACATATATATATATGTATATATAGATATGTATGAGACCAAATATAAGGAACATCTAAGAGATCACCAACCTTTAGTAATCTAAGCTCCCAAGGAGGGCACCAACATTCACCCCCAAAGGCCTCCCTTTTGCAAGCCAGTCAGCAGGTGAATTTCCTTCCATAAAAATGAAACTCCATTGAATATTAAGCTTTTATGAGTCAACGAGATCCCAAATCCTATTAAGACAAATAAGCAAATTTCACATAGGTTTCATTTTCCTGGATACCAACTCCAAAAGCAGGTTAGAGTCTTTTTCAATCAATAAGAGAGTTCATTTGAAAAATCAGAGCAATGAATAATGCAAGCAAAACCGCCCAACACTCTACCTCTATAGGAGAGGAGGCAGAAACAGGAGAAGAAAAAAAACACAAGCAATTCCCAATATGGTTCCTAAAAATCTCCCCAGCTCCAACACCACTTAATTTCCAGCTGCCATCCACATTTACCTTAACCCTGCTAGGAGAAGGGGGTTGCCAACTAATCAAAGTTGCCTCCAGCCCTTCCTGGGCTGAAGCTCAGAGGTAGAAGATTTCAGGAATCTGCAGGCATTAGAGTAATAAGCAAGGATATAGGGAACAGTGACTTGAGCAGAAGAAAAGAACATTCATATCTGAAATTGTTTCTAGCTGACCAGATGAACAAGAGGACCAATAGAGGGAAAAAAACCTTACTTTATATCAATTCTCTACACTATTCCAAGGCTGTAATGGTACTCCGAAGAGCTGCCCCAGAGAAGAACAAATTTCTCTAGCATATGTACAATGTAAGTGAAGATGATTAGCAGATTCTTCAGCACACTTACACAAGAAACATCGTGAAGCTTGCCTCAGCCCCTTGAGTTTTAGAATGTCGTCAAAAGGCAAGAGAGAATGAAAATTTCTCCATATGAAGAAGGAAATAGGAGGGGATAGAAGGGCATCCCAAATCAAATTCCCCATTTCCAAGTATCAAATTTGTGAAATTCTTTATACAATTCTTTAGATAGGGATAAATTGGTTTTGAATTTCCAATAGGCTTATCCTTTTTATTGGTATTTATTGGGATTTTGGAGATAAAAGTGGCTTTGTCATCCACTAAAGATCTTAAAAACTGTTCATTCCATTGTCCTTCTATCCAACAATAAAAATTCGACAAATGTGAATTTTGTAAAAGATAGAGAATGCTCACTCAAATTATCCACTCCCCATTGATCATGACAAAAGTAAAGATTGTCATCACCAAGATCCCAATAAATGTACTTATTAGCATTTGTTCTGGCATTAAGTATGGCTTTTCAGATCACCAATCTTCCACTCCACAATAGCAGAATGAGTGAAATTGCAATATTAATGATGAAGAAATTTAGCCCATAGAGACTTACTTTTCCTGAATTGAAACCATAATTTAAACATATTAATTTCAACAATATGACCAAGGCTCTTAAAACCAAGGCCACCAGCTAACCTAAGCTTACAAACCTTGCTCCAAACAACCCAAATTTTCCTAGTGCCTCCACCAACCCAAAGAAATTTATGAAAAATTCTCTCCAAGCTAATTTGAGTACTTTTTTTGAGATTAAGAACCCATAAAGCATACGAGGGGATACTCTGGAGGACACTTTTGAGCAAAGTCAACCTATCACCATTTGAAAGAATAATATTTCTCCAATCCCCACTTGGCTTTTATTTTCTCCACCACTTCATCCATCCGGATTTGCTTTCTTCTACCCCTCAAAATATTGAGGCCTAAATACTTTAAAGTAAAAGAACAACCAGTGTAATTGGCAGCCCAACTGACTAAATGTTTCTTCACATATTTTTCATTGTAAATATGACATTTTTGCTTATTGAAGAATAAATCAGAAGTATTTTGAAAATTGTCCAGCATGTTAGTAAGTAATTTGGTTGCAGTCTTACTAGCATTAGAAAAAATAATTGCATCATCAACATAGGCCAGGTGGCTAACCACGATCTTGGATTTGTGTGAGTATTTAATTAAACGAGAAAAATAGTCAAAAGTAATGATAAAGATCGTAAGAGATAAAGGGTCATTGTGCTTTATGCCAGAAAATCCATAAGAAGAACCATGCACCAAGACAATGTCAAAATTACTTTTTAGCCATCTTTTAACGAGCAAGCAAACGTCTCTTTGGAAACCTCTGGCCATCAATACATTTAAATAAAATTCTAATTGGTTGTATCAAAAGTTTTTTTATATCCAGTTTAATGACCATATCACCACATCTGTATTTTTTATCTGTCTTCAATAATCTCTTAAGCTAGTAGAGATTTCTTTACCTCTAATGAAAGCTAACTGTTGAGGAGAAATAATGGTGGATAAATGAGGTTATAATCTTGCCACAATAGTTTTACTCAACACATTTGAACATATAGAAGTAAGGCATATGGGCCTAAAATTATCCCAACTAGACTTCTCATTGCTTATTGGTATAATAAGCACAATTAGAGAGGAGGCAAAGTACTTACCAGGATTTTATCCAAGGAAAAAACTTTAAATAGCCAAAACCACTTCTATTTTAATGATGCTCCAGCATTTCATATAGAGTTCAGAAGTAAATCCATCAGGACCAGCGGCCTTATTCTTATTGATATCCTGAAAAACTCTAAAAATCTCTTCCTTAGTAAGGATTTCACAATGGGAAAGATTTGAGACATAATCCCTTTCCCCAGAGAAAAGATCAGACTCTACAGGAGAGACTTGCATAGTAGAATCAAATAAGTTAATAGAATAGAGAACAACGCTCTTTCCAATCTCATCATGATCAGAAATTCAGGTCCCATTCACATTTCTGGTGGCATGAAAATAATTAGCTGCAGTAGCATTCATATTTCTTCTATATTTTATGGTGGCATGAAAATAATTAGTATTCATGTCCCCATTACAGAAACAAATATCAATGGCCTTTTGTTGCAAAAACCTTTTCTCTAAAGAGATGGCTTGATGCAGTGCCTTGTGAGCAGAAGCCAAATCCTCAACAAGTTCAGGCCCCCAAATAACCTGAGCTTCCAGAGAATCAACCACTTTTTGATCCTCCAAAACATTGCTGCGAACATTTCCAACAACTTGCCAATCCATCCCTAAGATGTGGAACCATTTTTTTATGCAATTGCCATTGTGTGTATCAAGGGCTATCAACATCCTCAAATTTCCACGCCTGCTTAATAAGACTTAAAAAGGATTCATGGGAAGATGATATGTTAAGGAATATGAAATTATACTTAGCAGGTTTGTTAAGGAAAGCTAGAGAAAGTAGAATAGGGTTATTAAGCGGAGGGTCAGAGCGGAGTTGTAGAAGCGATAGCTAGTTATCTAGAGTGAAAATAGCGAGTTAGGGAGAGGTAGGGGGATATCCCCTCCGTTCTACACCTGATTATGCACTCACCTTTGAAAGGCGTCCTTTCAGTGCATGCCAAAGCAGCTTTGCCTGGCATTTCCTAGTAAAAACAAAATAAGGAGAGGTTGTTACACCTTTGCAATAGAGAAGAACTGACTTCGCTTCGTTAAAATGAGCGTATCGAGGGCTCTGGCTCCAGTGTCCATCTGTGAGCAAAGACCACAACAGCCAAGTATGGTGCCGATGCTTGCTGCTGTCCCCCTGTGAACCGGCCATAAGAAAGAGATTTGTTGGTATAGAGGGGCTAGGCAGTGCAACTGGTTCTGTTCAAACGGGAATTCTTCCCGGAACCTTTTTTCATAACTATACTTCCGGCTGCATGACTTATGAAGGTCCTCCACAAAGGTTGGCTCTGAGAAGACTATACGTACTTTTAGGAAAAATTGAGGCTCATTATGTGAACAACGGTATGTACCGCAGCTTTTCATTCAATGCTAGCTAGCTTTCTGAGTTGTTTAGCCTAGGTTACTAAATTGACTAAAAAATTGAAATTGATTGATGAAGTTGGCTTTCTAGCTGCCTTGAAGTCCAGTCGAGTAAATGCTAGAAAAAAAAAAGAGTACCAGCTGACTTGCCTTTCCGGGTAGGAAAGTGACTAGAGAAGGTAAAGGGAGAGAGATAAGGGACAAAGGTCTGGGACTACAGTAGAGGTACGGGATAGTAGAGGTACAGGTACAAAATTTACCGCTACATTATTCTAGAGTTTTCTTGAATCTCGTGTAATCTCACTTTCTGTGCTCCGCACCTCTCTTTTAGAAATGAATATCTTTCTTTGAGTTCTTTACCTACAGAAGCAGTTGCCCTTCCCGTTCTCATCAAACAAAAGACTACCATACACGCCCTTTGCCGGCAAGCTACCCTCGCCTACCTCATCTATAGGCATTTCTATCCGCCCGCGAGATCAGATCGACTACTCTACTACCATCATGCCGAAGGTCTTTTCTTCAATAGGACGGATAATGAATGTACTTCAAAATTTTAAAGTCACTGCACCCGCACCGCTTCATTCAATTGCTCCGTCATAAAGAAAGGGACGGAAAGATTTGTTTGATCAATCGTCTGAACCTGCCTTTCTTTCTTTGCCAGGAGGGGTGGCCCAAACACTAATACCCCGCCTCCAAGTGAAAGGGAGGCCAAAGAAGCCCATGTCATAAAGACCGTCATCTAAAATTTTTTCACAAAACTTATTGATAAGAGATATATCACATTTTCCACCTCTTTTTTCATAAGACTTCATTATCATATTGAAGCCTCCTCCAGCCACCTAATTTCTATTTAACAAACACCCCCCCCCCCCCCCCAATATGTG
>NW_018164935.1:74630-87472 GCF_001263595.1 Phalaenopsis equestris
CTTAAAATAACACCTTATTTTGGTGTATCACACCACATACCACTAATCCTTATAAAGTGATATCAGCTTAATATGTAGACTACTAAGGACAAATATAGTTTAGCTTTTAAAAGTTTTTCTCCCCCCCCCCCCCCAATTTTTTTTTAAAAAACCCCCCCCCCCCCCCCCCAATATGATGAGCCATTTTGTTCCATAAAGTATATTTATCATGCAGGATGGAGCTAGCATTAACAAAAGTAGCCCAGCCATGGTAATCATCCATCCTAAATAAAGAATGCACAAATTGATCATCATCTTCAACAATAGTAAGTTTACTTAGGCTTCCAAAAGGTCTATATTTTGTTGTTTTTATTACAGAAGTGCTGATAGTACTTAAAATTTTGTCTTTATGCACAGCAACCGAAGACTCCAATATAGCAAAAATAAAAAGTATATGGTCCCTACATAAGTGCTTAAGTCTATTAAGTGAGTAAGGGTCAACAACTTCTCTAATATTCCAAACCTTCATTCAAATGCAAGAGTTCATTCTTTCTTTTCCCTTTTTTCTATTAGATTTTTGCACCAACCATTCTTTTTCAAGAGCAACATTAGCCTCTTTCACCTTGCTATCCAACTCAATTTTGCCCTACACTCTCTCAATGGAGTCCCCCAAAATTTCAACATTATCTATAGTATCAACCCTGTCAACCCTATCCCCCATAATCAATGCAGCACCACCCCTATCATCAAAAAATGAAACTTCATCATGCCCCCCAACCACGTGGGGATAGAAGACTCTCCCACAACAATATCATTGTGCAACGTGACAACAATATCAACAGTCTCCTTTTTTAACGGAGCATGAATGAATGCCAACATCATCCATTACCAAAGGCACCACATTGGGTTTCTTCGGAGGAACCCCAACAAGAACAGTAGCATTCATAGATTTTAAATTATGATGCAAATGATAGCATTGATTACTAGAATTACCAAACATACACAATTTGTACAATACAGGGGATGTTCAATTACCACACATTTCCAGTATCCTTGATCAGTCGAATCAATCCAAACCTCCTCAGAAGCAGACTGTCTAATATTCCTTTCAACAAGGACTCTTGCTGCAGAAGGTCTAGAAAGAGTGAATGTAGGAGAATCCATCTTTAAAGGCTTTCCATATATAGCTGCGATAGAGAAAAGTATTTCATGATTGAATAAATGGAACTTCAAGCTAGGAAAACGAATCCGAATTGGAATTTTGGGGGTTCGATCTGAGGGCCAAAATCCACATCGCACTTAAAAATTTTCATAACCCGATTGTCAATCCGCACCACCCTTGTTGCAAACAAACAAGCATAATCTTCATTATTAGACAATTGAATTAGAATATGCCTCCCATCAAGAAGATAAATTTTTCAACTCCTGAACAATTGCATCAATTCAAATTTTTTACGTATGACTTCAAGTTTTGGGTGTCCATAGAGGAACTTACCAACGAGAGTAAGCTGACAAAATAAAGCTAGGATATTATTTTCAACATGTGAAATGAAGATTACTGGCTTACTGTTCTTCTTGCTAGCTTTCTTGATAAAGCTATATTAACTACCCAAATTCAAAGAATCATGAAAAGTAGAGGAAATAGCATTTTTTTAGAAGAAACATTATTATTGCCGCTGGCGAGAGCCTTGGTGAAGATGCAATCCATCGAAACCTCAAGAACCCTAAAATCGCCATTTGAGCGTCACAGCAAAACCCGCAGCCTTCATTACAATATAAGTATGATTATTTGATATACTAATTTATTCTTTTTTTTAAGTATTTTGAATTTATGATTAATTGATAGTAAGAAAAGTTTGTAGTGAAGGAAGAACATTTTAAAGATTCAAATGAGATAGAATTAGACGATAATAAATATATGATTTTTTGAAGATGATAAAAGTAAGGATGAGCCCATTATAGATCTTGAACTTCTTGGAATATTTAAATTTTAAATGAATATTTACCTACAATCATATTTCAAATTTCTTTTTTATATCAATATTTATGATTAAGATTTGTGATTTATGTTTTTATGATAATAAACTAAATCAACATATCAATGGTTTATATCACATTTATAATTTTTTTTTTATAAGTTTTTCCTTTTTTGAGGCTTATGCTTCAATGTTTATATCTCATCTCGCTAGGGCAAAATACAATGGTTTCCCGATTTCATCTTTTAACTATGATTATTTGCTGATTTTGTATGTTTTTATTAGAAGCTTCTTTAAGATTGTATAAATACTATACAAATGTTGGAATGAAATATTCAACTAATTTTCTTCGATTCTTATTATGGTATAAAAGCCTGAGGCATTTTTCTTTGCATTGTCAATACTTGCAGCCTTTCTTGCCGCGCATTATCACAATATTGCGACATTCATTGTTGCGCTCTTTTTTCCCTGCTTTTCTATAATTGTAGCCTTTATCGCTGTGTGGTACTAATATTTTCTAATGTTTTAGCTTTTGATTGCCGCATGGTTAATTCTTTTTCCTGAATTACTGCACTATTTCTTTTCCTTATTTTCCTATAATTGTAACTGCCTCAATTATTTTTCCTTTTTGCAGTCGTTATCATTCCATTTCTGTAAATTGGTTATATTGTTGCATCCTTCATCGCTATATTGTTGCATTTCTTTGTTTTTTCTAAAATTTTTTGAACAGAACCACAGTTTTCCTCTCTATGAGTAACACTACATACCCTTGTTCTTGGGTTTTCTTGGGATTGTGGGATGAAACTTAATTACAAAGAGAAGAGTTGCAAAACCTTTATTCAACATAGCATTTTAATGGTAAGAACTATCAAAAGTGATCGTGATTGGTTCATAGGTTTTTGAATGGAAAAATAATCATTTACAAGGCTTCAAAAGACAATAATTTTCTAGGAGCGCCTAAAATATTTACAGTAGGTGAATAGCTGACTGCCGTTTTCATCAAAGGATTTTTATAAATAGTAATTGATAATTTGGTATGCCAGCTTGACATGGATAATATTCATTTATTTATTTTGGGGGGATTGAGGCAAGGTTGACTGTCCTTCAATTCCGCCCGCATTACTATTCCATTGAGCCCAATTATTCTTCAATTTTCCTTGTTCACTTCATGCCACCTCAATAATCTGTGAAATTATTAGTGCCATCCCACATTATTAGCTGGTAGATTATTAAAGTTATTTTTCAATTATTATTTTGCTAGTTCATCAATTCACAGGATATTATAATTATTCTTTAGTCATTATTTCTTGATTTAGTATGTTCGCTAGATATGCTTTGCTATGTAAAGAGGTGTAAATTGTGTAAGTTGTGTAAATTGCTAGATATGCTAAGGCTTTATGGCTTTGCTATGTAAAGAGGTTTAAATTGTGGTCAAAAGGCAACCAAAGTAAATTGTAATTATGCACGAAAAAATTTTAAAACCTATAATGTAATTGTGCCACTTTCTATTTTTGTTGTTATTGGTTTTATCCCATTTAATCATATTATCTTTTGGAACATCTATGGAGGTAAATAGGGCAGCATAATAAGGATAGGCTGTTTATCATTGTTGTCGTTGATGATCGTATAGAGAAACTCTTGTAAGTTTCTAAGCAAAAATTTTGCAGTAATTAAAATTTTTTGGTGTCATTGTGTCATTAATATTTGTTGTAAACTCACTTATATTGAATCAAGCTTACTCATCATAATCGCTCCCAAGAAATCAAGTGACCATCATTTCAAGTCTTCTAGCTGATCCATTTTCTTCAAACTTGTAATAGTCTTTTGTTTGGAAATAATCATTAATAAATTCAAGTGTATTTGAAGATTAGCCATAGTGGGTTGACTTGAGTGGGCCTAATTCTAAACCCTAAACCCTAAACCCTAAACCCTAAACCCTAAACCCAACCCTAAACCCTAAAGCCATAGTGGGTTGACTTGAGTGGGCCTAATTGAGCCTAAAAAAATCAAAGCAAACCTTAATAGTGCCAAGTCAATTCACACACTTAGACGAAGTGGGCTCAAGCTTGGCATAAGCCTTTAGCTCAAATGCATTAGGGTCCTCTAAATTCAATCCGAATTACTCTTGGGACAAGGGGTTGGTGGTAGCGAAAAAATCTATTTAAACTTTGGTCCCCTCAATTAAATCTATTTTTTACTTTAGGTTTGAATTATTTCTCTGCCTTGTTCTCTCTCCCAAGCATAGCTTATTAATGATGCGTTTGAAGCCTAGTGGATCTAATTGACAATTGAAGAACAGTCGATCTAAATCCAAAAATGATGGGGCTCTAGTCAGAAATGATGGGGCTCTAGTCAAATAAACTGACATATGATATGGCTTACATGTAGAAAAATTTGTCGAATCAAGCGATTCAAATTTGTAGAACCAAGCAATTCAAATTTGTAGAATCAAGCTATTCTTAGCATGTGATGAAAAAATAAAGTCAGTCAATCCTGAATGGATGACAAAATTATGATATCGATATTATTAACAAAAATCTCATGGAGAAATACTTGTATGTTTTAATCGGAATTTAAGACTTATGAATTTATTTTGATGACCTTGACATGCACCTTCCTTAGAACATTATTCATTCTCTTTTATTATTATTATTATTATTGTTTCTTTTTTGCTAGTGAGGAAACTCTATTTCTCTCATTCTTTTCTAATTTCATATGGCTGGAATTCTAAGTTCAACTAGAGACAAATTTTCTCCGTGAACTTCTTGTGGGGATCACATAAAATTTTAGAGGTGTTGCTAATCACACTAACAACCCTAAAATTTTGGCACAATCCTATTCCATATTTGACATCTTGATCTTTTAATGTTTTTTACTTCATTGAAGGGAACTTTAAAAAGTCGTTGCTAGCCCTTAACTAATTGTCATAAAAATTTTTGGTAGTTTGGTGGTGTCCCCTTGAGCAGGCAGCCATAAGCTATCCATAGGTTAATTAGGAAATAATTTTCTAAACTTCAAGGTCAATGGTAAGTTAAAAGTTCAAATACAAATGTGTACAACTAATTACCCAAAGCTTAGATACAAAATGTTACACTTGTATAATACAAATGTTCTAGCCATGTAATTCACACGCATAAGTGAATTATAAATCTCACTTCAATATCTATATACCATCCTAAATACATGTGATCAATCATAGATTTTGGTGCAATTTCCAGATCGAAGTATTCTTTGATATTTGATTTAGAAGCTTTTAGAATCAACTCGGAAATCATTCAAACTGCATTTTTTTAACAAACTCATAGTTGTAACGAGTATCGATTTTATGAATCCAATGATATAAAGAATGCTTTGATTAAGTTTTACATGGACCTAAACGAAGCATACATAATAATAGCTTAAAATTACACGAGGCCATTTGAAGTGTCAAATGTCCTTCGGAGCTTGCATGCTTAAAGTCAAAATAAATGTCTCGATAGAATGAATCGAATCTGTGAAGTTTGCTTAATTCTAATATCTTTAAGTCATTGAGATGTCAAAAAACACTTATATTATCTGGATGGTTCAATACCGTCCAATAAAGTGTTGTTATTTTAATCAAAATGATTTTAGTTTCTCTTCTAAAAATTCTTAAATAGGCCTTCTACAATCTACATATTCATGGGAGCCTGCAAGAGGCCTTATGAGAATAGTGGAAGGAATTCCGAGACTAGTTGAGTTGCGAAATTTTGCCAATTAGCACAAATGGGCATTTTTGTCAACTACGCTAGCGCTCTCTGTTGTCTGCTACAGATGCTTGTTGTCTGCTAAAACACTAACAATCATCATTGACAACGAGTTTAATTCCTTTGTTGCTAAAAAAGTTGATGTATGTTGTTTTCAATAAGATAGGTGCTTATTGTCTTCGCCATCAACATTAACGCCTATCACTGCGAATAAGCTTGTTCTCACCACCAATGATGAAGTTTGTCATCGTCATCAATGCAAACACTCGTCGTTACTTGTAAGGTTAAAATCCTCTATCAACGCCAGACAATAAGGCCAAGACCTGCCTTTGTCACCAAGGCTAATGCCCGCCACTACCATCTTGGCGGACATCCGCCCTTGCCAAAAAGTTGCATGGACAATCTTAGAGAAGTTGTTGACACCAATGGCATTCATTTTAAGCTGCATCCAAAAATTGAAGAACTATTTATTAAAACATGGAATGCAATGTCTAAAGATGTAAGCATGCTGCATTTCTGCCGCTCAATTTCAAAAGAATTTGGTTGTATCAAGACCTTGCCTTTACAATATAAGTATTGGTATGCTGAGGGCCTGAAACTTTAAAATAAAAACATCTGACATGGACATGCAATACTTCATCAATCCATGATGGCCGCAGCACTCAATGAACAAAACTTGCACTAAAATTAGCAGTTTCTTTTTCTTTGATTTTCTTCTGCAATTGCTCATTCACATGTGTAAAATAATACATCACACTTAAAAAAATTGCATTTACATACATACCACCCAGTTCCTATTTATTTATATATCTAACTTCTAAACTTTACCTGTTACATTTATACCACCCAAAACTTTCACATCACATAAAAAATACCATCATTTTAACTTTTAAAATGTGAAATACACCTTTTCATGCATAGATAGGTTGGTAAGCATGTATAAAAAGCATGTATAACTGAATGTTAGATATGTAAATACATGAAAACGAAGTGGTATGTATGTAATTCTTCCAAAAATATGATTTACTTGTTCTATGTGCAAGTTTATTCTCCTTCAGGAAATGCTCATACTCATATATATATTTCCCTTGCCGTTGTCTTTTGCAGCAATGGATTGATCTGGCGCGTTACAGTGGGCTGCAACCAAGAAAGAATGATGGGAGTCCAATTAAGGTTTCCGAATCTACTGAGCCTCCCTTGTTGGAATGCAGTTCCACAAATGCAGAAACTGTAGATGAAAATAGTAACAAATCTGGTGATGATAGCTCCTCGTTGTAATAAAAAATATCAAAACTTAGCGCTTGAAACATTGCTATTTACGAATTGTTCACTATCTTTCATCCATTTTTCAAACACTAAAGTATAAAAATATAAAAATTCATGATAAAATCTTAATCCATATATAATTTTTTTTTTAAAATTATCAATGATACGATCATAGCATTTAAATGCTTTGATCTGATAGTACAAACAATTCACTTGAATGCTAATTTTGTAAATAGCAGTGTTTTGAGTGTTGTGCATGTAATTATCCCCTAAAAAATAATCCTTCTCCAATCTGCTGACAATCTCGATGAACGTGCAGAATGGATTAAGGGGGATGCAAAACCATTGTCTGTGCTGAATCACTGATACTATGTAAGTGTACAGTTGGCTGTAATAGTTTTTTACTAGATTAACAATTCTTTTTATATTGAAAATTAAATTGAGTGTATGCAAAATTGGGTGTTTACTTATCTTGTATGGAAATTATAAAGAATGATGGTTTTTTACCCTAACAATAGATGCATACTCTTGTACTCATGGATATATAATTTGTAAGTTCAGTTATGGGAGCTAAAAAGACAATTGATGCTATTTAGATAAACTGCTTGTGCATAAGAAAAAGTATTTGGACTAATCTTAAAGAGATCTACTAGTATAGAAGAAAAATGGAACAAAGGGTAATCCATTGTCAGGGGTTCGTGAGGCCTAATTGACCGACCAAGCAAAGTCATATGAGCCAAGTCAACAAGGTCAAAATTAACCGAGGCATGAGACGAACAAGAAGCACGAGCTAGACAAACGAGGAGTCGAGCCAACAACTATAAAGAGAGCTGACTCGTCATGCTAAGCTTGTCATCTAGTAAGGTCGATTCAAGGGAAGATCTAGTTTAACAATATGTTGAACCATCCCATAGACATCATAGAGGCTCTTTATCAGGAATCAAGAATTGACAGGTAGGCTAGATCAGTTGATTGACTCATGCCAACCAAGCTCAGCCGATCAAGTAGATCACGTCAACCCAAAGGGAACCAAGCTTAGTTGGCTAATCCATAAAGCAGCAAGGTGATAAAGTCATACATGTAAAATATCAATAATACTATTGTACGAATCCCTTCTAAAAACAGATAAAAATGTAATATTAGCATTGTACACTTTTCTATAAATATCAGAAACATTTTATAAATAAGACATGAATGATTATTGTTCAGTCGACCCCCTCTTTCCTTCTTTTTTACATGCTTTTTTTGTTCGTTGTGATTCATAGATAAATCTGGATTCAACATCCTAAAAATTGAGGTAAGCATAAATCATACCACAAACAAGAAAGGGAGTAGCTCAATGAGAAGAGCTCCATAACAGAGGCATCGATAACATGTAGTGCACTAGAGAATTTGTGGCTCAACAGATCTAGGAATTGAAGTATTGTGTGCTAGATGTCATGCGTGGAGCGCTAACCCAGAAGAGAAACCAAGAACCCAGGGATGAAGGGTTGGCGCCTAACGGTAGAAGAGTCCTCCAGCCTTTGACAGGGAAGGCGACTCCCAGTACTTGGATAGTGTTGGGTCTGCACTGATCGATTAACATCAGCTCGGTCATACTTGGGTGCTTCGATAGCCCGATAATGCATTCTCATGACATATCTCAGAAATCGAGCATTTAGAAAGATTCAAGATCCCAACGTTGGAGTGTTACAATGGGTAGACCAATCTAGTTGATCACATAGCCTTGTATGAGTTGATCGTGTGTTTGCTGAGAATCCCTAAAACCATAGAATGCAATCTTGTCCTTACTACACTAATGGAGTCAGCCCTCAAGTGGTTTAAAGGATTACCACTATGAGTAATTGGGCCATTCATTGATTTTAAATGGATGTTCGTGACACAATTTACTAGTGCCAAAAGCTTCAGAATAACTCGCAGACACTTCTATAGCTCCGCCAAGATTAGAGCAAAAATTTGCGCTCATTTATCAACCACTTCGAGAAGGAGTTGTTTGTGGTAAACCATGCCGCCCTAGCTCAAGGGCTGAAGGAAGGGTCATTTTGATACGATTTGGGCCTACAATGATCAAAGACACTAGCTGAGTGGTTAAAACTGACCAACAATCACATATCAGTCGAGGAGTATAACTCCAACCCCATCTCGTCTAAAGTAGAATCATCCACCCGTCACCGTAAGATGGGAACACTCAAGGCCAAGATTGGAAACTAAGACACAATTCACATCCTTTCGCCCATCCTCGCTACGAAGTTGATTGGCCGCCTTAAGGTCATAAGGCGACCAATAGAACACACAATTGAAAGAGTTAGGCATGGTATTTTGTCTAGTGCCCAATATCCAACCATAAAACACCCAAACCAACTCCATTAAGAGTTTTAATTGTCGAGATAGTAGAGGATATACAAAATAAAGGCTTTTCAAGACAACACCTTGGATGAGGAACATAGCTTACTTCCAAGATCCGAAAATATACTATGTCTATATCATGACCAGGATCATGGCACAGAGGACTGTTAACACCTCTAGAGCCTAATCGAGGAGTTAATCAAATTGGGAGTATTGAATAAATTTGTGGCACCAGGAGCAAAAACCTAGTGGCAAGGAAAGGCCCCAGTTTAGAAAATATCAGACAAGTCAGCCTGAGTCCACAAAATTCATATTGCTAGCTTAGTTCCCACAATCTTTGGACGTGTTAGAGGCTTTTTTTTCCGCTGAGCCAGTCTGAAGAGGCTTTGGTATGAAAAAGTATGCGTAGCCACCCTCGTACCCAAATGCAGCTCATATCCTCCCATAGTATTCACTAGCGAAGACTTGCTGCAGAAGGGTAATTCTTAAAACGATGTTATCATCTTAGTCACAAAGATTGTCAACTAACGGATAGGTAGCATCATCATTAACATTGGTAGCTCCATGACTATCCTCTTCAAGTTGGTGTTCAACAATATGTGCCTCAAAAGTAAACAACTAATAGCTGCAACCAGGTCATTAATTTTTAAGGTGAGATGGAGGCACTGGAAATCATCGCTTTACCATTTACTTGGGGAGAAAAAGAAAAACATTTCACCAACATGGCAAACTTCATAATGGTTGGCTCACCAACCACCTACAATGTTATCTTCAGTTGACCCTTACTCTATTCTTTTAGGGTTGTTGCCTCTTCCTACCATGTAGTTGTGAAGTTCCCAGGTGGTGGAGAGGTGATCATTGTCTTTGGAAATCACGAACAATCTCAAATCTGCTATCTTTGCGAGGTCAAAAGAGTCCAGCTAGAATCCCTCGAGTCAACAATCTGCGAGAAGGGGATTTCAAGTTTAATGAGATCACCCATTAGATCCCCGCGACTGAAGGAGACATTGGTAAATTTTTCTGCTAAGTGAAGCTTTTGATGAAGGTCATAAGGATGCAGTGATTGACACTCTCCAAAATCTTCAAAAAAAAATTTTTCTTATTTTTCACTAAGATGTTTGTGATATAGATCGATGTCACTTTCCGCCACCTAAATGTCGACTCAGTGGCCTGACCGATGAAGCAGAAGTGAGGATTTCAGCTGTAAACTTACTGAGCTAATTTGGGTGGAGGTCTAAAAATTGTTGTAGTTTGACTATTGATCCCGCTTTTTATATGTAAGGATTTATGAAGTTGACACCACTATAGAGCCAAAAACTTGATCTTTATATGAAAAGTAAGTTGTGTAAAATATATATAATTATAAGTAATTAATAATGGATTCTACGCAAATATCCGTATCGTTATCAAGTAAAAAAAGACTTTCTATTTAAGCCCCAAATATCGATCTCACAGGGAAGGTGTAAATTGACAAATATAAGTTTTACTAGGAAATTTACAGGACATTAAACAACATTAAACGAAATCACTGTCACTAATTTCGAATGTTGAGAAGTTATCAAACTAAAGTAATTAACTATTAGCAAAATAGAAATGTAAAGTTTAAAAAGTAAATTCTAATCTATTAATTATGTTATGTAACGAAGATTTCTTATGTGAAAAAACATCCTTCTCACTACAATGAGGTTCTGGTGAAATGAGACGAGATAAGATTAGTAGAGTCATCAAGGAAAGTGCTATTTTAAACTACTGTATTCAAATGAAAAAACCTATTGATATCTGTTGATATAGGATGAATCATATTTAAATCTGTTATGGGTATCATTAAGAATGGGCCAATTTATGGACTTGGGCATCCTTCTACAATTTTTCTGATTTGCAGTCAATCCCAAGTGCCATATGAATGTTGGGAAAAAAGTTTTACTACCATGGGAGCCCATGATCCCTATTGATGATCAGTATGTTGGTAATGGAAATGAAGCACTAAATGCTATTATGGATCATTCTTCACATGCTTCAACTTCATTAATACCACAAATAGTAGGAAGTTTGCTTGCTATTGAGAAAAAAATTGAAGAAAATTGAAAGGGAACTTCAAAGTATTATGAATGCAGTAGGAGATCTTAAGTACCTTTTTGATTACCTTGATAGGTGAATGAAAGAAAATTTGGTCATACTGGAACTTTTGAAGCATGATTAGTTCGTATATTTAAAGAAAATGTGTGGATTGATAAAAATTTGATAGATCAATTCCCGTACCGATCCTTCTACAATCTATATGTTCAATACCAATCCATGGAAGATATTAAGGGAGGTGAAAGCACTGAAGATGAAGCGGAATGACTGATGACTTTGGATTCTCTACTTGCTTAAGAATATTTATGTATTTGATGTAATTGTGTAGACTTGATTTGATTTGATTTGGTTTGGTTTATTTTTGCTTTAGAAGTTTGAACTTTGATTATGTGTATAAGTTTGTGTCAATGTTTAATGTTGTGGCTTGATTTTGACGCACGTTAAACAGCTCTCGGTGTCATTGGCGCTCTCGATTGGCGCTGTTGGCGCTGAGGTCCGTTCTCTTGGGCGCCGTCGTTGCCAGTGGCCAAAATTTTGCGACTTTCATTTTTTCATTCAATTTAATTCCAACTTTTTCTCCAGTACCAATATTTGACTTAATATATAATAAATGCAATTATGTTGGATTATTATCTAGTAATATATAAGACACTTATTAAAAAAAATAGTAATACATAGACATATATGTATAAGTTGCCTCCCATATAGCGCTTAGTTTAACGTCGTTAGCCCGACACACTATTTGTTTAGTTGGGTTGACTTAACATTAAAACTTCTTCAAATTGAGGTGTATTCCCTTCATAATAATGTTTCAGACGATGCCCATTAACTTTAAATACCTTTCCAGTGTTAGGATCTTTAATAACAACAGTTTCACAATGATAGACTTTAATCACTTTAAATTGTCCTAACCATCTGGATTTCATTTTTCCTTGAAATAATCTCAATCTTGTATTATATAATAGAACTTCTTGTCCAAGTTCAAATTTCTTCTGAATAATCTTCCGAGATCATGTCATATTTTTATTTTCTCTTTATACATTTTTACATTATCATATACTTCATTTCTAATCTCCTCAAGTTCTTTGAGTTGTAATAATCTTTTCTAACCAGCATCTTTTAGATTAAAATTAAATCCCTTAATAGCCCAAAATGCTTTATGCTCTAATTTTACTGGTAAGTGACATGTTTTTCCAAATATCAATATGTATGGGGACATTCCTATAGGAGTCTTATAAGCAGTTCTACATGCCCATAATGCAGTATCTAGTCTAGCAGACCAATACAATTTATAAGGATTTACAGCTTTTTCTAAAATACGTTTAATTTCACGATTTGATATCTCTGCTAGACTGCTAGTCTAAGAATGATAAGCAGCACAGAATCTATGCATAATATCATATTTCTTAATTAATTTTTCGATTCTCTTATTCCTAAAATGGGATCCTCCATCAGTAATAATTACTCTCGGCAT
>NW_018164935.1:87610-91113 GCF_001263595.1 Phalaenopsis equestris
TGGTCCCATAAAATCTAATCCCCACCACACATAAAAAATTACTTATAATGTGTAATTTAGAGGAATTTCATCTCTTCTGGCAATATTTCCTACTCATTGACATATATCGCATGTTTTAATATATTCATTAACATCTCTAAAAATAGTACGCCAATAAAATCCAGCTTGCAAAATTTTAGATGCAGTTCTATTTATTCCAAAATGTCCTCCAAATTCAGAATCATGGCGTCTTTCAATTATCTGTTGAGTTTCTTCATAAGGCACACATCTTCTAATAATTAGATCTTTACATTATTTATATAAACATGGGTCATCCCAAAAATAGTCCTTTGAATCATATATAAATTTCCTTAATTGTGGATTTTTCATATCAGGCGGTAAAATATCACTTACAATATAATTCGCTATATCAGCATACCACGGTACATCCATTTCATCAATACTATATAACTGTTTATCAGGGAAATTTTTTAAAATTTCATTTGCAAAATTATTTAATATTTCTATTTCTATCCTAGACAAATTATCAGCTATTTGATTATTATTTCCCTTTCTATCAATTACAGTAAAATCAAACTCTTGCAATAGAAGTATCCATCTAATTAATCTTGGTTTAGCATCCTATTTTTGCATTAAGCATTTAATAGCAGAATGATCTGTATGCACTATACATTTCGTTCCAATTAAAGAAGGTCAAAATTTATCCAAGGCATAAACAAAAGCTAATAACTCTCTTTCAGTAGTATTATAATTAATTTGAGTATCATTTAGAGTCTTACTAGCATAATATATAACTTTAAAAACTTTATCGTGCTTTTGTCCTAATACAACCTCAATAACATAATCACTAACATCGTACATTATTTCAAATAATTTTTTCCAGTCAGGTGGTACTATTCTAGGTGCAGTGACTAATTTTTTCTTTAATAGTTCAACTGCTTTTATGCATTGCTCATCAAAATCAAATTTTTTATCTTTTTCTAAAAGTTGGCATAACGGCTTAGTTATTTTTGAAAAATTTTTTATGTAGCGCCTATAAAAACCAGCATGTCCTAGAAAACTTCTCACCCCTTTAACATTGGTAGGTGGTGGTAATTTTTCTATAACTTGGATTTTTACAGGATCTACCTCCATGCCTTTTTTAGAAATTTTTTTGCCCAAGCACAATATTTCCTGCAACCATAAATTGACATTTTTTCCAATTTAATACTAGGTTGACTTTTTCACATACACCCAGAACATTTTCTAAATTATTAAGACATAAGCCAAACAAAGTCCCAAATACAGAAAAATCATCCATAAACACTTCCATTCCATATTCTATAAAATTGCTAAAAATTGACATCATGCAACATCATCTAAAGTTTGACATCATACATCTTTGAAATGTTGCAGGTGCATTGCATAGTCTAAAAAATATTCTATGAAAAGCAAATGTTCCATATACGACTTATTATAATATATTTATTTAAGCCTAAAGCAATGCGACACGATGGAATTTGATGATGATAGATATATCCATCTAAAAAGAAATAATATTTATTCCTAGCCAATCTATCCAATCTAGAAAGGGTAAAATAAAGTGATCTTTTCGGGTGGTCATATTTAATCTTCCATAGTCAATACAAATTCGCCAACCGGTAATTTTTCTTATTGATATTAATTCATTTTTCTCATTTTCTTTAACAGTCGCTCCTCCTTTCTACAGTGAATTGGTTTACCTAAGCACTATCTAAAATAGGATACATAATTTCAGCATCTAACCATTTTAAAATCTCTTTTTTAACAACTTTAATTATTGGGTTTAATCTTCTTTGATGATCAGCTTTAGGTTCATATTGTTCATCTAATAAAATTTTGTGCATACAAATTGAAGGACTAACTCCTTTAATATCTGCTAAAGTCTATCCAAAAGCCTTTTTATACTTGCTCAACATTTCTATTAACTTTTATTCTTGAATTTCAGTTAACTCAGAAGATATAATAACAGGCAATGTGGATGACTTTCTTAAAATTACATACTTGAAATGGGCAGGTAATATCTTTAAGTCAAGTTTAGGTGGTTTAATACTTGAAGGAATAAGATTTTTACTATCATTTTCCAACAGGTCTAACATTTTCCTCAATATAATCCAAATCTTCTCATTTTGTTTTATCTTCATTCTAAAAAATTTCTCCTTGCTTTAATTTATCTTCACACTCATTCTTAAAATGTTCATTACTCAGATAATCAGCTACTTCCATCCTGAAACATTCATTATCTTTTTCTATTACAGGATATTTCATAGCTTTTACTATATTAAATTTTACTTCTTGATCATTAACTCTCATTATTAATTCTCATTTTTACACATCTATTACAGCTCTTCCTGTTGTAAAAATGGTCTTTCTAAAATAATAGGAATCTCTTTATTTACGTCCATATCCAATACTATAAAGTCTATAGAGAAAATAAATTTATCCACTTTTACTAGTCCATCCTCTATAACTCCTTTTGGATAAGTTATTGATCTATCAGCTAACTGAAGAGTTACATTAGTAGGGGAAATTTCTCCTCCCAAATCTAAATGTTTAAAGATCGATATGGGCATAAGAATGATACTCTCTCCTAAATCACATAAAGCTTTTTCATAAAACTTTTCACCAATTGCACAAGGTATAGTAAAACTACCAGGATCTCTTAATTTTTCAGAAAGTTTTTTCTAAATAATAGCACTACACCTTCACTAGGTGCAACGGTCTCATGATCTGTAAACTTTCTTTTCTTATTTAGTACATCCATCATAAATTTCACATAACTTGGCATTTGTTCCAAAGCTTCAACAAAAGGAATGAATATTTATCATAAATTTCTTAAGGATTTTCAAAAATTTTGTAAATTTTTTATCTTTGTTTTTCTGGTTTAGTCTTTGAGGAAACAGAAGTAATGATTTTTCTAAAGAAACTCGTGTTTCTTTATTTTCATGTTGATCATTTTCTATTTCTTCCTTCTCTTCACCAACTTGAGTTTCTCTTTGGATCCTTGTTTCAACTTCTTTTCCACTTCGTAATTGAATAGCTTTAATTTGCTCTTTATTTGATCTCTTGGATTAACTTTTACAGTACTCAGAATAATTCTAAAAGGTCTGTTACTAAGTGCAGTAGCAATATGTCTTAATTGATCTTCAATATTTCTAATAGCAACCCCTTAATTTTGTATTTGATTTCCCATATTCAACATCACTTCTTCCATCATCAACTTCTTTTCCTTAACTTATGGGTTAGGATTGGAGTTAAATCCTAGAGGATAATAAGGTCAAAAATTAGGATTTCCTTGATTGTTCAGATTTTCAGATGGATTCACCGGATTGTTATAATTATTCCAGCTAAAATCAGGATGATTTCCATCCATGGTTAAAATAGTTAGAATAGGGATTGCTATTTTGATTATTTATAATATTTAAAGTTTCATAAGTTGGTTGAGTATCAATAATCTATCCTAGTGAATTTTCCTCTAATACTGG
>NW_018164935.1:91221-106940 GCF_001263595.1 Phalaenopsis equestris
GCCATTGAAAATTATTAGTAGTCATTTCTTCAATTAAAGAATATGCTTCATCAGAAGGTTTTGAAATTAATGATCCACCCGCAACAACATCTATAATAGATCTTAGTGATCCTACTAATCCATTGTAAAAGGTTTGAATTATTAACCAATCTGGCAAAGCATGGTGTGGATATTTTCTAAGAAGATCTTTAAATCTTTCCCAGGCTTCATATATCGATTCCCCTTTAAACTGACAAAAAGATGTAATATCATTTCTAAGCTTAGCGGTTATCGAGGGTGGAAAATATTTACCCAAGAATTTTTGTGATAGTTCTCCCCAAGTTCTAATAGATCCAGGTGCTAATGAATTTAACCAAGCATTAACTTTATTTCTTAATGAAAATGAAAAAGTCTAAGCCTAACAACATCATTAGACACTCTGTCATATTTAAATATAACACAAATCTCAAGAAAACTAGCAAGATGTAAGTTAGGATCTTCAGTAGGTGATCATCCAAACTGATTATTTTTTACCATTTGGATAATAGCAGGTTTAAGCTCAAATGAATTAGCAGCAACATAAGGATTTTGACTTTGTCGATTCTCATTTATTGGATTTTCTATATTATTTTTCATTTCTTTCAAATTCTTAATTTCTTTTTGTTGTTTTTGAATCTTTCTAATAGTACATTTTAATTCTGAATCATAAGGTACTAAACCTTCAGATCCAATATTTCACATAATCAAATAAAGTAAGCAAAGTAAAATTCTTTAAAAATAAACTCTTAAATAAATTTCTATTTTTTATTATTTTTTATATTATTTTGTGTTTTTTATATATTTGTATATATATATATTATCTAAATTTCCTAATTTATCAAAAATATTTAATTTAATTAAATTTAACCGTTACCTTCTCCAGCAATGGCGCCAAAAACTTGATCCCAATTTTTATATGTAAGGATTTATGAAGTTGACAAATCTACAACACCAAAAACTTGATCCTTATTTGAAAAGTAAGTTGTGTAAAATATATATAATTATAGGCAATTAATAATGAGATTCTACGTAAGTATACATATCGTTATCAAGTAATAAATGAATTTCTATTTAAGCCCCAAATATCGATCCCACAAGGAAGGTGTAAATTGACAAATATAAGTTTTACTAGGAAATTTACAGAAAATCAAACGAAATCACTATCACTAATTTCGAATGTTGAGATGTTATCAAAACTAAAGTACTTAACTATTAGCAAAAAAAAATGCAAAGTTTAAAAAGTAAATACTAATCTACTAACTATGTTTACGTAATGAAGATTTCTTATGTGAAAAAACATCCTTCCCACTATAATGAAGTTCTGGTGAAATGAGATGAGATAGATGTTTATAATATGTATTGTGCCAAATAGGAGCAATTATAATTCTCTACCCTGATACAATGCATAGAAAATCATTGGCTAATCAAAGGCTTAGTCCCTAAATCCGTGGCTAGGCTAGGAGGATACCGGCTCCCACTCTAGAGCTCCCATTTCCTTTTACCTGAAGGCTAATTATCGCTTTAGTTTTAAACATTAAGACCAAATTGAAGATTTTATTCTGTCACCCTAAAGATTCTCCAATTCTACACCCAATAAAGAATATTTCCCTATTTAATTGCACTTAATTATTGCACTTAATTTCGAATTTCTCCGTCATAAAATCAAATGTGATCCTCACTCTGTTGTAGAACTCATACTCCATTTCTTGGATCATATGTTTCACAACATATTTTAACAATTCAATTGGCCAAATTGAAATTTAAATTAAGTTTGAAGTTGAAAAATTATCACAATTTATTTTATATTTTAATATTTGCACATCATATTATCTCTTCATTTCACCATATCTCAGAGTAGGGAGAAAGATAGAGTGAACTACTCAGACTTCGTAAGAAAGACACAACAAAACCCAAATTTCATAAATAAAAGAAAGTTCATACAACACTAATAAACAAACAAAAGTTATCTGAAACTCTTTCTCAAAGCAAAACCCTTGTACCTTTTTCTTAGAAATGCAGGAAGAAGATATCTCTCACTTTTCTCCTTATCCAACACTCTTACAGAAAGTTTCACACTAAATCTCACCACATAAACTCTAAACTATAAAAGAAAAATCACTAATGGACTCCAATATGATGGTGGAAAGAAGATGGATTATGAAGAATGGCAAAAATGGACCATGGACGAATGTCTTAGAGCAAAAGGAGTCACTTTCCTGATGAATTTTGACCCCATATAAAGCCCAAGGTCGGTTCTCCAATAGGTACCTCCAAAATCTCTTCAAAAATCATCCAAATACATCAAAATTTCTGGAAATAGGGGGCTGAACCACCTTTGACACCGTCGACGCTGAGTAAAAATTTTAGATGTTCTGTTGTTCTGCGCCATCGACGTTGCCCTTGGCACGGACAACGTTGATCACTTCTTCAAAAACATCATTTTGACTCCAAATTCCATCCTTATTGCTTTAAGTCCTAAAAGTCCTAAAAATCAACAACCTCTACAAGAAAATATCAAAATACCTTCCATTAAGGTGCAATATCACAAAAAATAAGTATAAAATATGGGTCTAAAAATGCATATATTTTTGGTGTATCAACTACATCTAAGAAGTCTACTACCTAGTGTGGGCATCAAATATTGTCATGGTATAGAAGTCAAATGACAAGTGAAGGATGTGCATGGACTTCAATAATGTGAACACTACTTGCCCAAAGGAAAACTCCCCTTACAACAAATTGAAGTGCGTGTGGATGCAACAGTCAGTCATTCTGTGATGAGATTTCTATATACGATCTCAAGCCGCCATCAGATGAAGATGCATCTGAACAACACTAATAAGGTTTGTTTATTTTAAGCAAAAGAGTGTATTGCTATAATATGATGCTTTTTGGGCCAAAAAATATTATCGCTACTTAACAACACATTATAGATGTAATTTTTATTAAATAAGAAAAAGAAAAAAATACTGATGTGTATGTTGATGATATCTTAATTAAAAGTAAAACACCCATGCAACACATGAAATACTTAAAAGAGACATTCAAAAATTTAAGAAAAATTTAATACGAAGCTCAATCCTCTTTTATATATTTGTAGCATCCACAAGCAAATTCTTAGGCTAACTCCTAAATCTAAAGGACACAAAGGCTAACCTGGAAAAGGTTCTGGCTCTGTTCAACATGTTCTCCTTGAAAAACTAAATAAGTCCAAAAGTTGATCAGTCAGATTAGTCTGAGAGAAGCAAGGGAAGTCGTTTCTGGTCTATTAAGTCCGCCAAGTCCTCTAAGGAGTCGAGCTTATGTATCAAATTATGGAAAAACTAACACCATTTTCTCTCATTATTTTCACCCGCAGACTCCGCTCGTACTTCCAAACTTATTTGATAAGGATTATCACTAACAATCCACTCAAATCAGTGGTTGCTAAGCGAAAACACTCTGGTAGGCCTCTCGAATGGGCGGTAGAAATCAGTGAGTACGTTCCCTCTTATATGTCTCAAACTGCCATCAAAACTCAAGCTATAGTTGACTTAATGATTGATTTTTTTGAGCTTAGCAAACCCAATAAAGAAGCAAAGATAAGTAGTAATACTTGAGTCATGCATATCGATGAAATTTCTAATCAAAATAGGGTGAGGGCTCGATCACCCTCTAAAAAATCTGACCAGAGATCATCTGTACCACTTGATAGAAGTGTGATTCAATATCACCAACAATCAAGAAGAGTAAAAAGCTTTTATTACCGAGCTACGGTTCACTTTCAAGACGGGCCTGTGGCATTTCTTGGTAAAATATGACTCACTGCTGGCGGTCAATAAAGTAAATGACCAATTTGAAGCTAGAGACAAGATGACAGCCAAATAAATCGTCAAAGCTAAGACAAAGATATGAAAATTTGATAGTTTTAATATTGAACACATCTCCAAAGCAGATAACTAGGTAGCAGACCTTCTATCTAGGTGCATTTGCTTGTAGGAAGAGACATCATAATTTCTCATCCAACCTACCATAGACGAAGCTAAGGTGATGTAACTAGAAATTAAAGGATCAAAGAGCTAGATAGTTCTGTACATACTGTTCTTTGAGACTAAGAAGGTCTCATAATAAGTGACCGACCCGAAGTGCTTCAAGATTAAGGCAGCTCAATATCTTATAATTGAGGGTAAACTATTTTGAAGGTCAGCCACGTCATTTTATCTAAGATGCATCAAAGAAGATGTGGTAGAAAATGTTCTTCTGGAAATACATTCATGAGAATATAGAAGACATTTAGAGGGAAGATTTTAGCATACTGACTACAATGATAAGCATATTTTTGGACGACGCTATAGAAAGATGTTGAGGGGTTCTCAAGTAAATGTGAACAATGTTAGTAGTATGCACTACTACAACATCAACTAACTCACAAACTATAGCCCATTGTTAGTCCATGATAGATCGTCATTTAGAGGCTCGATATTCTTGAGCCCTTTTCGCCATTGCAAGGCCAACGTAAGTTCTTACTTGCTATTATAGATTACTTCTCAAATAGATAGATAGAGGCTAAATCACTCGCTCAGAACACTGCAGAGGTCGTTTGAAATTTCATTTATACTGATATAACCTGTCAAATTGGGCTACCACTTGTAATAGCCACAAATAATGAAATGTAATTTATCAATTAAGGGATGAAGGACTTTTGTAAGAGTCAAGGGATCAAATTGAAGTTCACATCTTTCCACAATTTTTAAATGAATGGATATGTTGTGACAACTAACAAAGTATTTCTAAAACTGTTTAAAAAAAAATAGAAGGAGCTAAGGAAAATTGGGTTGATATTTTTCCGTTTATTCTTTGGCTAGTTTAAATAACACCTTCCATGGAGATCGGGCGAACCCTTTTTATATTGTCACACAAAATGGAAGTGGTGTTGCTGGTTGAATATAACCATCACAGACAGAGAGTGATGACAACCTCAACATTCAACGAAACATACCTAGTCGAATGGCAGGAAGTTAATGATGAAGGAGTGATGCTTGTGCTAATTCTCGCATAGCAGAAAAAAGCCAACTCACTCCTCAAAAAGGAGGAGGTTAAGAGACAGATGACTCGATGCTACAACAAGCATGTTTGGGAGAAGACTTTATTCATAGGAGTCTTTGTGCTGGAAAAGCAGATCTAGCCACATGAGGACAAACGATGGGGAAGCTTGACTAGACGTGGACTGGACCATTCATCATCGACAAGAGGGATGCCTCAAAACGTATAATCTGAAGAGCTATATGGAAAGGAGGGTGCACTGGACATAGAATGTAGATGATTTGAAGATATTATATCCCTAAAAACTTTGTATCTTGACAAATAAAAAAGTGTTATCATTCCTAAACTTGTACTTTATTGTCAATTTTATAAAAATGAATGAGTAAATTTTTTTTTAATTATGCCTACAATCTCAGGGTAGGCTGATACTCATGAAACTAAGAATGTTCACGCAAGGGATCATCAAGTCCGGCCAATACTCGGGGAACTAGAACTGACCTGCCATTAGTTGTTCTACCCTAGCGCAAAACAATCAGGGATAGATGATTTTTGGTTGATAATACTCTCCAAAATAATTGAGAAAAATGCTCGACATCAAATCAAAAAAATTCACAAGATCCAACCCACAACTCCCTTGCATCATAAAAACCCATGTCTCATACCTTGGAATGGGTCAAGCTTTGGAGGTAAGATGCCCTACCCATTAGCAGCAAGATTCACGATGTGTAGTATATGAATTACCCCATCAATGAGTTTCCCTCATGAAGACAACTATATGATATGTTTATGTATTTTGGCATAAAATGTAGCCCATCAATAGCGACGAACTAATCATGAAACCGAGACATAAGTAGTGTAAGATTTGAATTTTACAGTAACTTAGCAGAATGATCGAATGTGTTCTTAACATATTGAAACATCAATTCTTGCAATTAGAAACTCATCACAGCCTAGACCATTCAATACAGAGAAAGAAAAAATTGTTTGCAGTAAATTTAAAGTGCAAGAGTAAAGGTGTTACCTTCTAACATCCTCTTACAAGTGTTAGGCAAATAAATCTTCTTAATTAAAATTATTGGAAATTAAGATTAGATATACATTTGATGATTTGTTACATCTTGAATGCTTTCATCCTCCCCCTCCAAAGAATTGGATAGCAGCATGGAAAAATTTTGCATGTCAATCCATTTAGTAGAAATCAGTTGGGAATTTTCCAAATGGCCAATGCCAAATGAGACCCCATCTTTGAAGGTCTTTGTGAGAAGAGACACCTGAGCTAGATGGGAGGAGAGCTCACCAAAAACTCATCAAGAGTTTCTATTGCTATCATTCAAAATTTCATGGTTTAGTTTTACTCTTGAGTAGTCCAAAGCAGCCCCGACTACTTAAGCATCTCCAAAGTAGCTCAGACTACCTAAGCATCTCTACCTTAACTGTCTTGGCCCTCTACTCTATCATAGCCAACTTCTATTCAATCTTTAGCCATTCCTGTTGCTTATGAAGAAGGATGGTCAACTAGAGATAAGAAGCTTCCCAAGCCATTAAATGGGTACCTATCAGTCATTTAGAATAAGGCTTGAAATATTTATTCTAAATGGGACTTTTTTAAGAAGGGCGACCATACCACATCAACTATCATAAAGAGGTAGTGAGATGCAAAAAGTGAGTTAAAATAATTTTACTTTTGAAGGACTATCAGATAAAACTTCCATCTGAGCTCGTCACATTTTCCTCCTTGTCTTGCATTGATATCTACTTGAGCAAGTGTCCCTTACACTTTTTCTAGGATGATGCAGGAGGAAATTCACTCAACTTGGTATTAGTGGATTTTTTCTCTTAGCGATGCTCTTCTATGTAGCTAATCAGCTTAGGCATATCCATATTTAAATATTCCTCAAATATGGTCCTATTGGGCGGTCCCCTTGAGCAAACCCAGTTAAGCAACTAAAAATAAGTTGGTTGGCCTCACCCCTCATAGATATCTTGACAAATGATGGAGTGACTGAGAAGGGTAGCAGGCTCTGATTACTACCTTCCCATTGAAGCATCCCCCTTGTGATAACGCTAACAACATGACTCGCACTCCTCTCAGCATCCTACCACTGCGCACTTGCAGGATATACAACTGACAGAGAACTTTTAGCTGACACTGAAAATGTTGACATTTCAATGAGGATTAGCTCATTTATCATAATTACTTGAATAATAACAGTTGAATCAGAAATATAATAAATGAGATATGGATTTCCAAGATTTCTCCGGTTAGAACCACATTCAATTTTCATTGATTTACTGCTCTAGTAGTTTCAAAACAAGCAACCAAGTATACGTTCTTCTTGGTCATCTGATCAACCACCATTACGTCTCTTGCAGTCTACAGGCATCTGAGGCCTTTTAATCTTCTTTGGTCATCTCACTGAAGACATCAGGCTGCACCACCCCTTTGATAAGTGCCAACTCAAGGTATTAATGAACTGATAGCTTTAGCCCCTCGTCTTGGCTAGCCTCCAACAATTCCTAGCCGACACCTTCCTCTTTGTTTTGGGGGGATGTATCACCTATGCACAAAGGAAGCCAAACAAAAGCAAGGTTTCCAATCCATCACATATTGTTTAGCCCTAATGGCTTGAATTTAATGATTGACAAAATTTGAACAAACCTATCTAAGTCAACTCGGAATGAGAACATATGACTAAAAAAGTTAATGAACCATGAGATGAAGGTCTATGATGGATGCGACTGAGTTAGGCTTGATCTTGGTGGGGATGACAATATAGTTGGCAAAGATGGAACACAACCTAGGATAAAATGGTAGTGAGGGAACAACCACCATATAAATAAGTAGGTTGATCAGTCTCATTTATGACTCATATCATTATTGTAGGGTTGAAGGTGCATGTCTTATGTAGTAGGTCCACTTCACCTTGGGTCATGCATGATCTGCGTTCAAGGTGACTGAAAAAAAATCCTGTGGAGTTTTGAGGACCCATCAAGCAAAAAACAAAAATAGAAGATTGTAAGAGTGAAAGGATGGGAATAAAAATAGAGATAATGTGGTCTCACAAACCATAAACATATATATCTATATATATATATATATATTGAGTGTTATTCATTATATATTTTGTTTTACATATCGTTCTTGCTAGTTTGTCTTTCTCAGAATTGAGACAAATCAAATTCATTTGTTTTCTCAATCAATCATAAGAGCTGTCGGATTCTTCCTCTTATCTGGTGACCTTACTTCCTGGTTAAGACTGCAGTGGTGTGTTCTTGGTTCTTTGTTAAAGATTACCGGAAGGAGTTTTTCTTTTGTGTTTTCTCAGGCATTCTTTTTTTAAATTCTTGGTGTTACTATTCCATTGGGACTTCTCTGTTCTTGTTGGCGGCTGGTGCCAGTTGGGCTCTTCTTAGCTCTTAGATTTCTTCTCCATATGTAATCCCACGCTCATTGACCTTGACAAAAACATCTAGTGGTACAAGACCACATTTACTGATGTGGCTAGAAAAAGTTCTGGATTCCAATCATCTGCTGAGCACATGGTGTTCCCTAGCTCCTTTCATGGAGGTGCTGGTTCCAGTGAGTACCCTTTCATCAAACAGCTGGGGAGGAAAGCTGGGAGCCTATTGAAATTTTCTTTGAAGCTAACATTACCTCCCTTTTAGCCTCCTTCAAGTTCACACTAATAGGGAAGTTTCAATTTGGGCATCCTAAGATGGAAGTTGTTAGAAAATATTTTGAAGATCTTAGACTTCTAAGTGATTGGAAAGTGGGGCTAGTTGATGGTAGGCATATGTCTATTCATCTATATAGGGAAGAAAAATATGCTAGACTATTTTCTAAGCAAGTTCTACTGGGTATGAAAATGAAGCTCTTAAAATGGTCTCTTGAATTTGACCCAAGCCAGGAACCTCCAATTGTGCCCATCTGGTTCAAAATCCCTGGACTCAAACTCCATATTTTTATCCATCAAGTGTTGTTCACCATTGGGAATGCTTTGGGCAGACCTATGAAATTGGATGTCCTTACCTACAATCTGTCCAGACCTTCAACTACTAGGATTCTGGTAGAAAGGGATATAACCCTTCTAGAGATGGATGAAATTTGGTTGGGCACTGCCCATAATGGGTATTGACATAAAATTGTGATGGAGCAAAGAACCTATTATTGTACACATTGCAAAATGTTTGGACATACAAATACTAGGTGTTTCAGGCTGCACCTCAAAAAGAAACCAAGACACAATGAACCCCCCCTCTGGGGATGTTGTTCCTCCTCCAACTGTTCCTAAGCCTTCTACTGAAGTTCCCCATCCCTTTTTTGCTACTTCAGCTAATGAACCTCCTATCCATGTTACTCTTTCTAAAGTTCCTCAAGCTCAACTCCTAGCTTTATATCCAACAGTACAAAAGATTACACCCTTCACAGTGACTCCAGATATTGAGCCTTCAATTCCGGAACCCTCTCTTAACTTCCCTGATTCTAATAACATCACTTTGGTGGAAGAAGTTGTGGAGCAACTTGCTGAATTTCCCCAATTGACAAGGGTCACTTATGATCCTCACCTCACAGCTTCCACTAACTCCCATATGGCCCCCCACAATTAGAAATATTGCAAAAAGAATTAGACGATGGGTGGCAACAGAAAAAAGTAAGGAAGAAAAATTAGAATGCTTTAATAGATCCTCCTGGGGATACCTTTGTTATTGAAGCTGGTAATTCCTATTCTATAAGAAGAGACTCCCTCATCAGGCTCACTAGAGGGAGAACCAAACCATCCCATCATGGTAAATTTCTTATGTTGGAATATTAGGGTAGTGGCCCATACACTCTCTTTAAAAAGGCTTCTCCATCTTAATAGGAAACATAAGCTTTGGTGTATTGCTCTACTTAAACCTATGGTTCACAAACATCCCCAAAAAATCATTTCTCAGCTGTTTGGCTTCTCCTTTTTTGCTAATACTAATAACAAGATCTGGATCTTCTGCAGGCAAGAAATCTCTTGGTTTGTTATCATTAATGACCTTGAGTTTGTCCATTTTCAGTTTGACATTGCTGGTAAGTTTGGATTTGCTTCTATTATCTATGTTGGTTGTACAAAGTCCGCTAGAACAGATCTCTGGATTGGGCTTCTAGCTACTTCTATGATTTCCCCCTGGCTGGTGGGGGTGATTTTAATTGTGTTGCTGACATCACTGAAAAAAGAGGTGGCAGGCCTCCTAATCTCAACAAAGTTACTGAATTCAGTGATAGAATTCATTCTGCCAATCTACTTGTTCTTGGTTTTCAGGGACCTCTTTTCACTTGGAGAAGGGGGCAGATTTGGGAAAGGTTGGACATATTCTTAGCTAATGACCACTGGTTTCAAATTTTTCTCCACACTTATGTCTCTCATCTCATGTTAGTAGGATCTGACCACATGCCTTTATTACAATCTATCACTACCAACCCTCCTACTGGTCATGCTCCTTTTAGATTCCAAAACATGTGGGTGGATGTCAGCGCTATTTTTGGTTGGAGGGAGTTGCCTGGAAGAAGCTGTCGGTCACCAGAATCAAAATCCCGCCGCCCGCTTCGGAAGGACGTTTTAATTTACATATATATATTTAGTTTAAAAAAATATAAAATCAAACTGACCCCATATTTTCATAGTTTAAATGAAAGAGTTTTGTACCTCAAATCCTGTATACATCCTGAAGAATAAACACAAGACTTGAGGATGAGACTTGATCAAATAAACTAAGGAATATATGACGTCCGTTTAGTCTGTGAAACTTTTATATTTGCCGACAAGTTCCCCTATTTAATATAAAGAATCAAATAGGGTTTATATTAAGCTGGGTTCAGACATGCTTTCTCTAAGGGCAAGCCCCTATAGTTAATTACATCTTAAATGACCAAAGTCACCTAAGAAGACTCTCGATAAAAATCAGGAAATATTATCTTGAAGGAGTTTCAAAGGGTAGGAATTTTCAATGAGCTCGGACGTAGAGGTGTGAAAGGGGATTGGTTCCAATTTAGAACATTTTGCTGTAGAGTCCAAAGGAGGAAGAATTAGGGGATGTCATGGATCTTGAGGAGAATCTCGATGACTTCCCAAGCTATCCTAATGTTTGGTTTCAATTTTGAGGAGAAATATTTAGGTGTTTCATCCTACCAATTTTATTAGTTAGGGCTTACATTCGTGTGAAATGATCACACAAATAACCTGAAAGATGTGAGGGTTTAGGTCGTGACAAACGACAACCTCAGAATCCTAATACTAGTTAGGGATTATATTGTGTAGTAGGGCTATACAAAGGCCTAAAGATAAGGTGAGGGTTTACGTTGCATAAGCAAGCAACCTCGAAGTCCTATGACTTTGTTGTTTAAGTCTAAGGAAGGAAGATTGGTTTAGCTGGGGAAGACAGGTTTAGCTGTTGAAGATGACCGTGCTGTCCAGCATGCTAGCTCTAAGCTCCTTGCCGCGATGAGTTTGAGTTTTCAATTGTGTCAAGTTATGATGTTAAATCAGGTGGCCCTATGGTTGAAGTTCTTTAAATTTTTATGGGGGCATGTTAAAGTTGATTAGAGTGACACCGGTTAGGATCCCACGGTTCCCTCGTTCCGGTACCACTATTTTCTATTGGATTCACTTAGTCCAAATGAACTTACTAAACTCAACTTAATGAGTTCCATAATTTCACTTAGATCATGGGAAGCCTCGTTAGCAATCATAGGTTACCTCCTCCAAGGAATTCCCGATCATTCGATAGAGGCATCTTAACTTAGTTGAATTTGTAGTTTTATGTGATGTTTGTGATTAATTTTTGAGTTGTTTTATATTTTGAATTTTGTGGAGGTGAATTTTATCTTGGTTGATTTTAATTTTGGTTTTGATTTTGTGGCTATCCTGATAGTTTTATTTTTCATTCACGGTGGCGCCGTTGTTTAACATGCAAGTTTTTGCAGGTATAAAAGTACAATATGAAAGTAAAAGAAAGACAACGCTAGAAACTGTAAAAGTGTACCTGGCGAGTCTTCTCGTTCCACCACCTGAAACTCAAAGGGAATTTTAAGGCAGTTTATATGAAACGGAAAAGTAAAATTTTGATGAACTATCTAAGCCTAAGTCATATCTTGGTGGATCCTTACGAGTTTAATTAAGGATGATGTTGTCAAGCAAAATGTATTAAGTTTAGTAGATATCCGAGGTATCCAACAGATCTAGAGAAAGAAGAAGGTCCGTGCTACTCTCTCGCTGCCTGGTGGAAAATCCCGAGTTCTTTTAAACTTATTATATTGCTTAATAATTCATCCTATAAACACCCTAATGCTCAATGAACATTGATGTCTCAATTATCCCTAAGAGTAAGGTAATTATCATCTCTAATTTAATTTTGAAAATTATGTGGGTGAAGATCCTTAAAGAGATAAGTTAATGTTAGTGGAACACTAAGCCAAATTTTAATACTAATTGGGCTTGTAATGTTTGAAAGATGTTTTAATTTTAATTGAGTTTGTTTTTCGAATCCTCATTTAAATGAAACATGATTTAGCCTAAGTCACTACTAAGCCCTTAAGACTTAGGTGAGTGTCTTAGTTACTTTTGAAAATGTTAAGCTTTAGGTGGTTATAATTCATGATTTGAATTTTATTTGAAAATCAAAATAGGGGTACTAAGTTGATTGATTATTGACTTCAAAAGTGATACCCCTAAATCCTAAGTTTATTTTATTTTAGTAAACTCCCAAATTTTAATAATTTAGAAATTTATTAACTTATCTTTTCAATTAAAAAAGTGAGGTTGGTTTCTACCAATTTACCTCTTGTGTTTCAAACATCCAAATTAAGATCAGAGGTTACCCATTTCCCTCTTTAAATTAAGCTTAAATGTTCATTAAGGCTAAATTTCCAAAATTACATATTTGCCCCTAAGGCTCTAACACTTCATAATTTGTCAAATTCAATTCAAATAACTTTAAAATTTGTATCCTACTTCATTCATGGGCCAATTAAGACATCTCAAGAAAAAAATGTGATTTTTCAAAATTTAATTTAATTTACATAATTATTTTCATGCAAAAAATAGGATTTTCCCAAAAAAATTCCTAACTTAACCAAAGAAAATCCTAATCCCTTGAAATTTTTACTCGAGGTAGACCTAGACCAGAGAAGCCTTTGGATCAAATTTCATGACTTTTTGAATTTTATTTGAATTTTGAGAATTATTTTAATTTTTGGGGCATTTATTAATTATAAAAATATTTTAAAAAGAGAAAATTAAGTTTTATATTTTTTAAAAATCCTTCTAAGGTCAGATAACTCAAAGGAGAAAATTTTATATTTTTTTTTAAATTTTATTTGATTTATTGGCATTATTTTTAGTGAAAAACCACTTTAGCCTTTAAAAATTATTTTAAGCTTTGAAATTCAATATCTTTATTTAGAAAATCTGAAAAAGTATTCTAATTATTTCTAAGTACTTAGGAAGCAATTTAGAATATTTTTCATGAATTTTTTTGTGATTTTTATGGTTTTTAATTATTTAAATATTTAAAAATAGGTTAAAAATTAAGTTTTTATTTTAAATATCATTTGATTTTTAGAAAATACCCCTGATCATAGAGAACTCAAAAAACCAAATTTTATAATTTTTCAGGTTATATTTTGATTTTTAAAAATCATTTTAGCGCCAAAAATGTTATTTATCTTTAAAAGTCAACTTAAGTTACCAAATAAACTCAAAATATTTTAAAATTTTTATGGTGTGTTCTTTGGATCCTAAACAATAGTGGAGATCAAAACTCAAATCATTTTGTTGTTTATATTTTCTAAAATTAATTATTTTAATGGTTTAGGGTTTGTGAAGATTAGGTATATTTTGAATGACTTGGCTCATGAGAAATTTTCGTAAGGGTTCATGCTAATTTCCATGATTATTTTAAGCAAATAATGTACATAAACTTGAAAAATGTGATTCTTTGTCTAGGAACCTCCTCTGATTTTGGAAAAATCAAGAAATTTTTCTGAAGACAGAGGCAACAACATGCTAAAATTTCAAGCCAAGGTGATATTACTACATGGATGAAGAATCAAAACATCCAAATCAATATTTAATTAATTAAAAATAAAATATGCATCACATGGACTTAAAATTATTTCCACATTGTTCTCCTCTATTCACTGAGCAAGAGGGTATTTTTTTTTTCTTTTTGTGATTTTTCTACACTAAGATATGAATTTTTTAAGTTAGGGGTTATTTTCTGAATTAATTAAACCCATATTTATCTATTTAAACGCGCGGCGCCACCTCAACCTACGATGGCTCCGAAGCTCCACACAGCGCGCTTCTATTTGACACCACCGTCCACCTCAGTGCTAACTCGGCCTGCGGTTTATGTTCCGAAGAGTTGTCCGGCTTGATCTCCATCTAATAAACGCGCGATCGGATGGCTCCTCATCATCGTTCCCGATAGCCTAGCCCGTGAACAGTCCATCTTCTAATCTTAAGAGCTCTCTCATTTCTTAATTAAATTATGTTAATTTTTTTAAATGCCCGTCTAGACTAGAGGAACATATCCATACGACGATGATGTCATGAAATAAATTCAAAAAAAATGAAGAGTTCAAATAGGCTCGGGAATAAGAGAAATTTTAGACCTTGGCTCTGAGAAGTAAAGCTTCAATTAGAGGGTCTTGGCACGTTCGTTGGGATCCAAGGAGGCTAGAGATTTAGCCTTTGGTCTTGGTGTAAAGCTTAGGTATGATTTGGATCAAGACAAATTTTGGGTGGAGCTATTGTAGAGGCTATTTCAGAGGGTAATTTGATGGGGCTTTGTCTTCTCTTGCTGTTGTGAAGGTGTGGGCACAAGCAATTGAAGTTTAGTGAAGTTTTTAGGGATGTCCTATATCTGCCTTAATTCTTAAGCTCAAAATTAGGGTTACACAAGGGGAATCAAGGCAATGGAGTGATTGGAATGGGCTGTGGAGGTCTCAAAGAAGCAGTGTGAGTGATTTGGGAAGCTCTCTCTGAGAAAATTTAAGCACACCTCCCATGGCTGGGGAGGTGATTTTTTATAAAAATGGCCATGGTGTGGCTCTCAGGGCAAACGTTTGGGTGCATTGTGGTGCTTAGGTGGAGGGCAGAGGAGCTTTAAAATTTGGTTTGGCTGAGCTGACCTCTAGGTCTGATTTTGGGTGAAGTTCCATGGGGGCGACTCTCGGTTTTGAGCTTCTCCGGCGACTAGGCCGACCCGCCATGGCAGTGGGAGGTAGCTAGGTGCTCAGGGCATCCAGGGGAATCTGTCAAAGCAACTTAATGTAATGAGTTTTAGTTTTGGTAAGGGTATTTTAAGCATGTGCATTTTTGGAAATAAAATCCCTTAATTTGGGGGACCTTTGGTCCATTGACAATGACTTTATGTATGCTTAAAAATATAAGTATTCAATACTGCTGCTAAAAGATTTAATTCCTCAGCAACTACACCAAAAACTTAATAACAGTTATAGATTCGATAAAGATGTATGTATAAAATATTCAATAATGGTAAAGTCACACTTATCAACGCAAGTATACGTATCGCTCAAGTAATATAGAGTTCTAATGGAGTCTTAGATATCGATCCCACAAGGAGTAATATTGGAAGCTACAAACTAAGATTCTAGAAAAGCAATACTTAATCACAACAAAATTCAA
>NW_018164935.1:107682-108884 GCF_001263595.1 Phalaenopsis equestris
AATAACTTTATCTCTAATTTCTCCCCAAGCAAACTCCTCGAAGTTCATCTGAATCTCTTCCTTTCTTTACAGCACACAGAATTCCTCTTCGAAGTGGCAAGGAGGAAGAAATCTCTCACTTTCCCTCCACTCATACAATCTCTCAAGGAATTCCTCGCAATTAGACTCTCTATTAAACTCTCTATACTCTAATGGAACCTCTCTAACCTCCAGGACCTCTAGAGCCTCTTGAGCCTCTCCCATTTTCGGCAAAAATCTTCTTTTAAAGTTGTGGATGAGTTTTTCCGAGAGTTGCCTAAGCACCCCTCCAAAATTCGTCCTCATCTAATGCATTGTTGGACATAATCGCCGATCTTGCCATCAGCGGGCCTTCTAAGTGAATTAAATCTGGAGACTCGGGAAAAGTCTGCTGTCGGCGCCATTGGGCTCGCCGTCGGCGCCCTAGTTCAAAACTTCACATTTTGGTCCTTTTCGCTCCAAATTTGCTCCTTTTTGCTTCTTTTTGCTCCAATGACCCTAATTCATCATTCCTGCAACAAAATATCAAAAATACCTTTCTTTAAAGTGCAATATCATTAAAAACAGTGTAAAATAGGTAAGAAAATCTCAACGTATTTTCCTTTGGTCAAAATTCCCCAAACTTAACTATTACTTGTCCTCAAGTAATTTTAGTACTATATAAAAGTTATAATCTATTGTAGTAAAGTTTCAATTCAAAAATACTATAAGTTTGATTTAGATAAATACCATAGTGAGATTTTCAGAAAAAAGTTCAGGTAATTAAATTAACTTTGTAGCTACAAGATTATCTAGTCATTAAGATTAAGAGTTCTAGTCTTCTATTCATTTCAAGAATGACTATATGTTGTGATATTAAGTCACTTAGAATATTCAGATGATAGGAACTTCATGAGACACTATTAGTAAAAGATCTATTTCATAAATATAAGTTCAGGAATGTATTTAGGTTTTCCCTTTAGGTAGGTCCAGTGAAGCCAATTTTTGATTAGGCATATCCTCAAGTTTCTCCTTACTTTCATATATTTTTTTCTTTCATTTCTCTTTTTCATTTGTATTGCTTTCAATCCTATATATATATTTTTTCTTTTCAGGGATTTTTGTCAATCCCTTATTTTTCCTTTTTTAAGTGAGGATTACTATATCTGGAAAGCCTTTAATGATTTTGAACATCACATTTCTTT
>NW_018164935.1:109112-110906 GCF_001263595.1 Phalaenopsis equestris
AAATAGTTAACTATAATCTTATTCTCTTATACTAAATATCTTAAGTTACAAAATTAATTTTCATTACAAAAATATTTCTTTAAATCTACCATAATATTTAAATAGCTAAAAAATATAGTTACCTAAATTAAATTCATTACATAAAATCATATTAATAATTTTAGAAAATATTTAAATAGAGGACATCTAATAGTTAATCCTTTTCTTCCCTCCCCCAAACTTAAAATTTTCAATATAAAATGATACAGGTGGAAAGAAAAACTCTAAATATAAATCATACCTCAGTATTTTAGGCATTTTCATCATTCTGAAATTTTTCACAGTCCTCAAAATTTCTACATCACCTGGTCTGTAACATTAGGAGCTTTCTACACATATAAATCATTAAAGAAATTTCTAGTTAATGAAATTTTGAAATAAGTACAAAAATTAAACATTAAACAAACACAATAATTCACTAACAGAACCACAATACTAAACAAAATAATTACAATTAAAATGTAAAATAAAAATCACATTACAATACAATTCACAAAGTACTAATCAACATCTATTATACTACACATGCAAATTTTAACTAATACACTAACTTTATAACAAAAATTAAAAATTAACCAATTACAACATAACAATAAAAATGAAAGTACAAATACACACAAACATCCATTTCTATTACAAAAGATTACAAAAATAAAAGTACAAGTACATCAATTACATTCAGATATCAAAATCCCAAACTATGTCTTTGTCTCGCTTTGTCTCCTTGGTCAGCAAGTTGATTGGGCTGATACTGAGTATATCGGGGGCACTCAGGGAAAGTAACATCAGACTCACCTTTGTAGTATCGAGCCTGAGCTTCATAATAAGTTATCTTAAAATTTGAATGCCTCTGAAGGTACTCACTATCATAATCGTGTCGACGTTCTAAACCTCCAATCCTTTCATTTATTAATTTTATGCTTTTCGTTGAAAGATCAACTCATTCATCAAATCAGTTAGGATAGGGGAACTAGAAGGTGGAAGGTCCTAACTTGTAGAGGGGACATCTCTACTAGTAGAAGGTTCTTGACTCCTACTCCCAGTTCTCCATTTTTCATGGGATTCATAAGTTTTCAAATTAGCTTTACTAATGGGTTTCATAGGGTAAACCCATTCCTCATCACCTCCAGCTTCCACTCCAGAAAGTTGGCAAAGTGATGTCCTAGACCTCCACTAGTCTCACTCCTTGCTGTAGTCAATATATTCTTAAGAATTATTCTCCCCACATTTATAGTTCTACTATTCTGAATACAGAAATTCTGAATTGCTCTATCTCTACTTACCTCACTATGGTGATAGGTCGGTAACAGAGTAGAAGAAATGAAATAGTGCCACGCCTTAGAGGTGGCATTGAACATGAAAGCAGAAAATTTTACCCGTTCTCGTTGCTTAATCTTCCACGTTACTTTCCCATCAGTGAGAAAGTTGAGAGAAAGTTGATCACATCATTCAGGGGGCCTTCAATCGTACTGAAGGTTTTATAGTGGCATTTGTAAGAGTCTGGGACTTCGTAAAAGGTGTTAATGCAGGCGGCATTAAATTCAACAGAAAATCCCCGCACTTGAATGATTCCATCTTCAGAATAGAACACGTTGGCATATAATTCTTTCACAATATTTACAATAGCCTTATTGGTGGTGTAACAGAAGTTTTCTCACCTTCGCTCAGTAATAACTCGTTCAATTTCTCCTTCCGGACTCTCAAAAACTCGATCTTGTATACAATTCTTTCCTTCCAAATACTGAAGTAAATCTC
>NW_018164935.1:111149-113602 GCF_001263595.1 Phalaenopsis equestris
CGGTGAAAATCAAATATCAAATATTTTTAGTTTGGAGTGAAGCTCTTACCTAGAGATGATCAAATCTGGTGTCTAAATGCCTTGAAATCGCCTCCCAATCCAAGATCTCTCAAGCCCTAGGTCAAAAATCACGTTTTTCAGAGGAAGGGGATGATGAATAGTGGCGATTGACTGATCAAAATTGCGGTTAAATGTGTTTTTTTGAGATCTCGTTGTTGATGGGGTATTCGACGCCGTCGACACGCTCTATTGAAATTATATCCTATGTCTTGGGAAAAGTCGGTCATCGGCGGGCTCTATTGATTTGATTCAATTCCCAGATTTTTATAATTTTGATCAATTTCAGGCCTCAACGACATCGTTCAATCATTATAGACATAATTTTAAGTGATTAAGTGATGTACTTATCACAAATGAACTTTCACAACACAAAATATCACAATTATATATAAATTCCAAGAGTTATAATATATGTTACTTAACACACCTAAGTTTGGTATTTTCTCAACCTTAATACATTAATTCAGCATCGCAATCCAAGCCACAATACTCAAAACGTTGAAAACAAAACATCTTATGCTCAATCTCAACTATACAGAGGTCTAAAAGCATAATTCTAAAGCAAAGCAAATGCAAAGTTCAAATCAAATTACATACATAGACAGAAAGGTAGCAATATACATCTACTATTCTTCATATTCAGTACTAGATTTTCCTTCAAAATCACCCATTGATTGCACATGAATGAAGACGTTATAGAAGAGTCGGTATGGAAATTCTTTAGTAGAATCCTCTTCTATCAATTTCATCCTCCTCATCAACCATATCAAACTATCTTCTATATGTCCAGAGTGAGAAAAATGTTCTTTCATCCTCTAGTCTAGATGATAGAAAGAAATCAGAGATATTATTAATTTTGTACCTCCTTCTCCAATTTCTTGATTCTGCACAGGATCACCAGAGTCCTATCCGGAACTAAAGGTTGAATAGGCAGTGAATTCTGAGACGATTGATCCACCATAATAATCATGTCATTTTCATCTTCATAGGCTAGGAATCTCTTAGTTAGGTCCAAAGGCTTCCAAGGTAGAAGTACCTTTTCCGAATTTTCATAAGATACTTGGAACTGACTGCAAAGTAAGAAAATTGTGAAAGGGTGTCCAAGCCCATAAGTTGATCCATGAATGATCAGGCCTAAAATCAACTTCACAATTATTGATCCAATATCGATCGACAGTCCCATTTGGATGCAGTAATTCAGAATAGCACTTTCTTTAGAAACATTACCGATCTTCATCGTCGGTAACAGTTTTGCAGAAATGAAGAAGTGCCACTGTTTTGAAACAAGATTTAGGAGTGTCGCAGAAAAACTAACACACCCATTTTCTCTCATTTCCCAATCTTCAGTTTCGTCTGTTAAATATTGGTAAATCTCATTCATCTTGTTTCTTGTCGGGACGAAGTTAGAATAATGACAGACAAGAACATTCTCGATCATATATAATTCATTAATCTGTGCAGAAGTAAAAGTTATCCATCTACCTTACACATAGACGAATCGCTGGTTGATTCCATGCAAATTAGCATAAAATTCCTTCACCACAGGAACAACCATGGCGGCGGGAGTAAAACAAAGCCATAGCACTTCCCACCTTCGTCACACTATCATTTCTTCAATTGCCGTCGAGGGATTATTTAATCCTCAATTTATGAATCCTCATTCCTTGATTAATCTTTTCTTTTCCAGTATCATGTAGGGCACCGTCGGCGAGCCTTTAGTATTTATTTGCCTAGACTCTTGGGAAAAACCCGTCGTCAGCGCCCGAAGGCAAAAATTGCCAGTTTTGCTCTGGTCTGTATGCGTTCCAATTTTTCTCTATAGATCCAATTTTTATGAGTATTCAAGGGTAAATAAGAGTAGTAGAGTTCAATACTACCACAAACTAAAGATAATTTCAAATAAAAACTACTAGAATTACAATAAACATAAAGATAACTATGGGTTGCCTCCCATAAAGTGCTTAGTTTAATGTCGTTAGCCTGACCTATTCAGGTTTATTCAGGTTGACTGATCATTAAAACCTCTTTAAAATTTGGTCTTTTACCCTCAAAATACAGTTTTAATCTGTGTCCATTTACTTTAAATCTATTTCCAGTCTTTTGATCTTCAATTTCAACAACTCCGTAAGCTTCGTAAGTATAAACTTGAGTCACAGTAAAGGGTCCTAACCAACGAGACTTCAATTTCTCAGGGAATAACTTCAGCTAAGTATTGTAAAGCAAAACTTCTTGTCCTAATTCAAAGTTCTTCTGGTTAATCTTCTGATTGTGCCATAACTTTAGTTTCTCTTTATAAACTCTATCTTTATCATAAGATTCATTTCTTAATTCTTCTAGTTCATTCATTTGTAACAATCTCTTCTCACTAGCATCTTTCAAATTATAATTGAATT
>NW_018164935.1:113774-115130 GCF_001263595.1 Phalaenopsis equestris
TACTAGGGTTTACAGTCTTCTCTCTCTCTATTAGAATCTCTCTATTAGAAACTTTAGCTAACCTACTGATTTGAGGATGATAGGAAGTAGAGATTCTATGAGTAATATTAAACTTTTTTGCCAATCTCTGAATATATTTATTCCTAAAATGAGATTTTCCATCAATGATAATCATTCTAGGCATTCCGTATCTAGTGAAAATATTTTTCATTAAAAATCTTGAAACACTTTTAGCGTCACAATGTGGGAAAGCTTGTGCTTAAATCCACTTGGAAATGTAGTCTACTGCAATTAATATATATAAGTTCAAATGAAGGAATAAATGGTCCCATGAAATCTAATCCCCAAATATCAAAGATCTCAACTTCTAACATGAAATTCAGAGGCATTTCATTTCTTCTAGATATATTGCCTACTCGTTGACATCGATCACAAGTTTTTATGTATCTATAAACATCTCTAAAAATAGTAGGCCAATAAAATTCAGCTTGTAAAATTTTATAAGCAGGTTTATGAATCCCAAAATGTCCTCCAAATTCAGAATCATGACATTTTTGAATGATTAGATCAGTTTCTTCATAAGGTACACATCTCCTCATAATAAGATCCTTACATTATTTATATAAATAAGGCACATCCCAAAAATATGCTTTTGCATCATGAATGAATTTTCTTTGTTGTTGCAGTGTCAACATAGGTGGTAAAATATCACTTACAATATAGTTAACAATATCAACATATCATGATATTTTTCACTCATTAATATTATAAAGTTGTTCATCAGGGAAACTGCCTGTAATTTCAGAGTCGGTGTCAAATAATTTAGGGTTTTTTAATCTCGACAAATGATCAACAATTTGATTATCAGTTCCCTTTCTATCAATAACCACAAGATCAAATTCTTGCATCAAAAGTATCCATCTAATTAACCTTGGTTTGACATCCTTCTTTTGCATCAGATATTTAATAGCAGAGTCATCAGTGTGCACAACACATTTAGCTCGAATTAAATAAGATCTAAACTTTTCTAAAGCCTATACAATGGCTAGTAACTCTTTTTCAGTAACAGTATAGGTTAATTGGGGATCATTAAGAGTTTTACTAGCGTAGTATATAACTTTAAAAACCTTTTCATACATTTGCCCAGAACAACTCCAATAGCATAATCACTAGCATCACACATCAGTTCAAATGGTTTCTCCCAGTTAGGTGAAACTATAATAGGGGCTGTGATTAATTTTTTCTTTAATAACTCAAAGACATTTAAACAACTTTCAGTAAATTAAAATTTCTTATTCTTTTCTAAAAGTTGGCATAGAGATTTAGTAAATTTTGAAAAATCTTTAATAAAACGCC
>NW_018164935.1:115230-116057 GCF_001263595.1 Phalaenopsis equestris
ATAAGAATTTGATGGTAACCGATATATCCATCTAACAAACAAAAATATTTGTACCTACCAAGTCTATATACTATTTGGTCTAAAAAAGGGTAAAGGGAAGTGATCTTTCCTGGTGGCAGTGCTTTGTTTTCTATAATCAATGCAAATACGCCACCCAACAACTTGTCTGATAGGTATTAATTCATTATTTTCTTTTGCTTCAACAGTCACTCCTCCTTTCTTAGGAGCACAATGAATTGGACTTACCCACGCACTATCTGAAATAGGATATATAATTCCAGTGTCTAACCATTTCAAAATTTCCTTCTTAACTACTACTTTCATCATTGGATTTAATCTCTTTTGTGGATCAACTCTTGATTTATATTGTTCATATAATAACATTCTGTGCATACAAATCGAAGGACTGATTTCCTTAATATCACCTAAGGTCCAACCAAAAGCTTTCTTATATCTTTTTAATGTATCTAACAGTCTTTGCTCTTGCAAATCATTTAATTCTGAAGATATAATGACAGGTAATGTAGATGAGTCTCCCAGAAACACATACTTCAAGTGGCTAGGCAATATTTTCAACTCAAGTTCAGGTGATATTACAGCATCTCAAATCTTTCCTGAACATATTCTAATTCTTCATTTTCTAATTCCTACAAAATAACTTCATCACTATCTTCAAATTGTTCTTTATCTTCAAAACATTCTTTAAAATGTTCAATCAATAGATGTTCATTAATTTCCATGTGAAAACATTCATTTTCTCTTTCAACAACAGGGTATTTCATAGATTTCACAATGTTATAGATTTCATCTTGATCATTAACTCTCAT
>NW_018164935.1:116111-117157 GCF_001263595.1 Phalaenopsis equestris
CTATCATAGCTTTTGATCATAGCTTTTGCAGTAGCTAAAAATGGTCTCTCTAAAATGATAGGTATTTCATTATCTTCCTTCATATCTAAAACAGTGAAATCCACAGGAAAGATGAATTTATCAAATTTTACCAACACATCTTCTATAACTCCCTTAGGATATGTAACTGAACAATCTGCTAACTGAAGAGTAATAGAAGTAGGTGAGACTTCTCCTAATCCTAATCTTTTGAAAATTGATAGAGGCATAAGATTAATGCTGACTCCCAAATCACATAAAGCGATGTGCTCTAACTGATTTTCAATATTCTTAATAGCAGTTCCTTGATTTTGTAATTGATTTCCTTGAATTTGTAATTAATTTCCTTGATTCTGCAATTGTTGACCCATGTTTAATATCAGCTCTTCCCTAGACAACTTCTTTTTCTTAATTTCCATGTTACTATTAAATCTTGAAGGAAAAGAAGGTCTATAGTTAATAGTTCCTTGGTTGGATAAATTTCCTAATGGGTTCACTGGGTTGTTTGCCCATTGTTGAATTGTAGAAGAATTGTTATTCCAATTAAAATTTGGATGATTCTTCCAATCTGGGTTATAATAGTTCAAATAAGGGTTGTTGGGTTTATTAATAACATTTAAAGTCTCATATGAAGGTTGAACATCCACAAATTGCTCAGATTAATTATCTTCCATCATAGTAGGTGTTGGAGAATAATTCATTCCATAATGATCTAATTTCTTTGATATTGCAACAATTTGGGAAGCTAACATAGATATTGCATCATAATCATGGATACTAGCTACTCTTTTAGGATTTACCCTTTCCGAGGGCCACTGAAAATTGTTGGAAGTTATCTCTTCAATTAACAAATAAGCCTCATCAAAAGGTTTTGACATTAAAGAACCACCAGCCGCAGCATATATAATTGATCTAAGTGATCCCACTAATCCATTATAAAAAGTTTGAATTATCAACCAATCTGGTAACGAATCATGAGGGCATTTCCTAAGAAGATCTTTAAATCTCTCCCAAGCTTCATATATTGA
>NW_018164935.1:118223-146316 GCF_001263595.1 Phalaenopsis equestris
AATGTGATATTCAATATATAAGAAAGCATCCTTCTCCTTATTAAGAAATTATAGTGAATGGATAAAGTGAATCAGTTCAAATTGTATTGTGCCAAATAGGAGCATATCTATTATTTACCCTTTGGTCCAGGCATAAAGAACATCGACTAATCCTACGCTTGTTTACTGAATCTACGGCTAGGCTGGGAGAATATGGACTCTCACTTTAGAGCTCCCACGTTCCCCTCGCCTGAGGGCTAACTTCTACACTTCAGCACCCAAATGATAGGATCGAATTGGGGATTTAGTCTGTCACTCTAAAATCTCCAAATCTACGCCCGATAATTTTTTTCCCCTATTTATTTGCACCAAACTTCCAAGGGCATTGACCTCTCTGAATCTTGGATGTAATCTTCACTTTAGTTGTAAAACTCAACATATTTTAACAAATTAATTGGCAAGATTGAAAGTAAATTAAGATCGAAGTGAAACGTTTATCACAATTTCTTTAACATTTTCATGGATCAACCAATTCAAATCACCTTTTCACAAATCTCAAGATAAGGAGAAAGACAGAGAAAACTACTCAGATATCATGGGAAAAACACAACAAAACTCAGAATTCATGTATAAAATCAAATTCATACAAACTACAACAAGTAAATAAACTTATCTCTAATTTCTCCCCAAGAAAACTCCTCGAAGTTCCTCTGAATCTTTTCCTTTCTTTACAGCACACAGAATTCCTCTTTGAAGCGACAAGGAGGAAGAAATTTCTCACTTTCCCTCCACTCTTACAATATCTCGAAGAATTCCTCACAATTAGGCTCTCTACTAAACTCTCTATACTCTAATGGAACCTTTCTAACCTCCAGGACCTCTAGAGCCTCTCGAGCCTCTCGAGGCTCTCTTCTTTTAAAGTTATGGATGAGCTTTGCTATGAGTTGGCTAAGCGTCCCTTCAAAATTTGTCCTCATCCAAAGCCTAGTTGGTCATAACCGCTGAGCTCGCCGTAGGCGGCCTCGAGGGCGCCGTCGGTAGACGGGGGCGCCGTCGGCGTGCCTTCTAAGTGAATTAAATTTGGAGTCTCGAGAATAGTCTGCCATCGGAGCCCTAGTTCAAATCTTCACATTTTTGTCATTTTCACTCCAAATTCACTCCTTTTTGCATCTTTTTGCTCCAATGACCCTGATTCATCATTCCTGCAACAAAACATAAAAATACCTTTCTTTAAAGTGTAATATCATAAAAAAACAGTGTAAAATAGGTATGAAAATCTCAACATATTTTTTTTTTCATCCATGGCTTAGTTTAGGTGGTTAGATGGGTTTTGACTCAGTCTTAGGGTCTATCCCATGGCTGAGGTGGAGTTAATTTGATGACTTTGGGGTAGTTAGGCCATCTTTAATGCATCAATTGATTGATCAAAATTGTGTAGATTATTGTTATGAAGATTTTTGGTGAAGGTTTGAAGTGATTTTGAGTTCAATTAGTAGGTCAATTTGAAAGAATTTTGAAATTTGGTCAATTTGGGCATGTTGGGCTAGACATGGGTCTAGGTTGGGCTAGCCTTGGGCTAAGTTCAAATTAAATGGTTTAAATTATCAAGGGGGGTCTTCTTAAGATTTTTCATGAAGGGATAGAGTGGAAATTTTGGGGTTAAGTCCATCAATTTGGTGAGATTTTGAGACATGGCCAATTTGGGGCAAATTTGGGGCTTTTGGATTTAGGTTGAAATCAAAAATGAATTTGAGGCCTCACCAAGGCCAATTGAAGGTTAATTTTGATGTATGGGGATGTTATGAAGGTTTTTCAACACAAATTGTGGCAAATGGAGTAGGCCATGGGTTCAATTTGGTGTAAGTTTAGGATAGTGAGTGATTTTGAGTGCAAGTGATTGCAAGTGAGTGCCTTATGCCTAGACCAACACCCAGGGTCAATCCTAAGGTCAAGCAATCCTAAGGGTATCTCATCTTAAGTTCCCCTATAGTGACCCCACCTACTAATTGCTAGAGGTTAGGAACAATATGTGGAACTTCATGTTGAGTAGAGAAGAGTTTGGAATTTTTAATGGTGAGGGTTCCTTTTCTAACTTTCTAAGAATAGTTAATAAGAAAGTCCTATGGCTAGACCTTAGGCTACTAAAGTGGAAAAACTAAACCTCAACCAAAAGTGAGGTCAACAGTGGAACATATAAATTTTTTAATATCATAAGAGAACATTGGGGTGGGTTTTCACATCCTAATTCATTAATCAAACTCTGGAACCTTCAGAAAATTGTGACTAAGGCTCTTAAACATTAGAACTAGAATACCTTTGGTAATGTATTTGAAAATGTTGAATTGGTAGAGAAGGAATTGGCCTCCCTCGAAGCTGCTATGGAAGCTAGTCTAGTGGATGAATCCACTTATTTGATAGGCATTGAAAAGGTCTTACTTGTTACAGATTGGCTGGAGCAACTCTTAAGGTAAAAAGGCTGCAGTGAGTAGATTTCTAGGGGGAGATTGAAATACCAAATATTACCATGCTTGTATCAAGTATAGAAGAAAGTGTAATACCATTCATAGAATCAGAGATACTAATGGAAGTTGGATCACTAATTTTGAGGGAATTTTAAATAATGTTGTTAATCATTTCAAGGAGATCCTTACAAGCCCACCATAATGTGCCTATTCCCTTGGATTCACAGCTGTTCCATGAAGAACAACACTGCACTAGGGACTTACAACTCACCCATCCTCCATCAGAAACTGAAATTTGGGAGGCCTTAAATAGCATAGATAACTCTAGAGTTGCTGGACCTGATGGTTTTACTTCTACTTTCTACAAGAAAGATTGGTCTATATCAAAGGTGATGTCATTGCTTCAATCCAAATTTCTTTTTGGTGACCCCTCTTCCTAACTATTTTAGATTTTCCACTTATGTGCTTATCCCTAAAACATCTGAATGCAGCAATTGGAATCACTATAGGCCCATCAGCCTCACTAATGTTATATGTAAAATGATCAACAAAATTATTGTTTCCAGGCTTCAACCCCACTTAATCCATCTTATCAAGCCTAATTAAGCTGGATTCGTTAAAGATAGGTCCATTGCAGATAATATCTTACTTGCCCAAGTGATATTCTTAGACATTGATCAGCCTTGTAGAGGAGGTAATATGGTCTATAATTTGGACCTCAATAAGGATTATGACACCATCAGTTGGCAGTTCATATTATATGTTCTTCAAGCTAAAGGCTTCCCCCATGATTTTTGTAATCTCATCTCCAGGTTGCTACAATATAATGCACACTTTATCCTGCTTAATGACCAGTCACATGGTTTTTTCTCTGCTACCAGAGGTGTTCAGTAAGGTGACCCCCTTCCTCCCTCTATTTTTATGCAGGAAATGGACTACTTCTCAGGACTCATTGACAAGGCTCTTCTATAGAAGTCATATGCCAGGTTCCACCATAAATCAAATTTGGAGGTAACCAACAAGAAAGCCAACAAGAATGCTATCAAATTGGTCCACCACTGTCTTCAACACTTTCAATTGGTCTCTGGTATGACTTTCAGCTCTAGTAAATGCCAACTATATTTTAGTAAGAGAGCTAACTCTACAGTTAAACATAGGATTACTCAATTTACTGGCTTCTCAATCTCTTCTCCACCACTCAAGTATCTTGGAGTACCTATTATCAAAGAGAGGGCCAAATTGGTTTAATTTGATGATGTCTTATCTAAAATTGATACCCAACTCAATTGCTGGACTAACTCTTTCTTATCTAATGGAGGTAGAATCTCCCTACTTAAAAGCATTTTAAATTCCTTCCCATATTACATTCTTCAAGTTTCTGTAATGAAGAAATCTACCCAACTTCTATTGGAAAGAAGCTTCAACAGATTCCTTTGATCTGGTCAAAGGAAGCAATTACATTGGGCAAGTTGGAAAAAGGTGACTAAGCCTACTATGGCTAGGGGGTTGGGCTTTAAGGGCCTGCAACATCTTCAACATGTGAATATCTGCAAACTTTGGATCAAATTTAGACAACAAGACTCTCTTTAGGCTAAATATATGAAAGGCAAATATTGCAAACACTCTCATCCAAGCTTGATACACAAGAAAATGGGTGATTCCAGAACCTAGGCAGAAATTTTGAAAGTTAGACAACAAGCAAAAAATTTATTTATGTGGGATCTGGGTTAGGGAAAAATTCATTTTGGCTGGACAATTAGTGTCCCCCAAACCTCCTATTTCCTAGACCAACTGTCTTTAATCAGAATCTCTTGGTGGTTGACTGCTAGAGTGGTGATTCTTGGTGTGAGGAGACTCTTCAATCTTTGCTTAACCCCACTACTGCTGCGTGTATTTCTAGAATACCATTCAAAAGAGAGTAACTTGACAAGCTGGTGTTGAATTATGGCAGGTTGCAAACCCTGTCCAAAACCATTTACTCCAAATTATTTAATTGGGAGTCTGTTCCTTGCGGAAAATTCATTTGGAACAAATTCATAACCCCTTCAATGTCTTTTTTTGTTGGAGAACCTTTCATAAACTGCTACCTGTGGATGATCTCCTCAAACTTAAGGGGCTGAGAGGTCCCTCCAGATGTTATTTATGTCTCACAGTTGAAGAATCTCTTCACCATCTCTTTTTTGAATGTATTTTTGCTCGGAAAGTATGAAAGGAGCTTACCCAGAACTGGGGGGGAAATCTGATCTTTCTGGACTGGTATTCCCTTCACTTCTGCTAGAATGGTTGGCATCAAATTAATCTAGGACTTTTTCCTTTTACTTTTTCTTGGTTCCTTTGGATGGCTAGGAATAAGGCTAAATATGAGGATCTCTTCCCTTTTGTGGCAAAGAGTGTGGTAAATTGCAAAGCTTTCATCAGTAAACTGATCAATTTCAATGGGTTCTCAGCTATCTGTAATATTCAACACTCCCCGCACCACACCTCTTTTTCTGTCTCTAAGTTCTTTTGGAGAAAAAACCACCAATACCTATATAAAGTTTAACACTGATGGTAGCTTCAACAACTCTACAACTGGTTTTGGTGGTATTTTCAGAGATTCCAGTGGAACATGCAAACTTTTTTTCTATTGTCCTATAATTTCTCAATATGTTCTTGAAATTGAAGCAGCTGCTGTCTACTGGGCTAACCAGATGGCTGTAAAATTAAAGTGAAACCACCTCCTTGTTGAAACAGACTTTTCACTGCTTATTAAGATGGTGATTGGTGCTATTTCTCCCCCTTAGCATATCCTGCAATGGTTTAAAAACACTATCTTTCAGAAGCTACTTTCAGTTATCTTTAGTGTTTAATTATAAGGAGGGTAACAGGCCAGTTAATTGGCTTGCTAGAGGGGCCTGTAATTATAATGGTGCTTTAGTTTCCTCTACTCCCCCTCCTCCTCTTTCTTTCTTGCTGCATGGAGACCTCCTTGACGCTCCTTATATTAGACTTGTAACCCCTTCTCTTCCTTAATATTGTTTTCTTTTTCTCCAATATATATATATATATATATAAGAGATGGAAGCGGCTAGGTCTTACTCTGGCATCCATGGCGATTTTGCGATTCTTCATGCCCTACTTCACTGGTGAGATTGTTCCTTCCCCCCTTTTCTTCCTTTCTCCTATTTTTTTTGTGATTCCTCCTACTACACACTCTTTTGTGGATGTGATTCTTGACTGTGGGGGTGGTACTTCAGCCACGCTTACCTCCGCCCATTTCCCACAAGGTTTTTATAATTCACTTGTTGTTGGTGGGGATTACTCCTTTATCAAAAAATTAGATAAGAAAAACGGGAAGCTTGCTTTGTATGTCACTGAGGATGAAGCATCGATTCTTGCTTCTTCTTTCCGTCTGGCTCTTGTTGAAAAATTTACTTATGGTCATCCTAAACTTGATTGGGTTAGGCATGAGTTTGAAATGTTGAAACTAAATGGATGGTGGAAAATAGGCATTCTATATGGTAGGTATCTCCTCATTCAGCTTGCTAATGACGAGGATTATACTCATCTTTTTGCAAAATGATTTCTGAGAATTGAAAATAGTATTAAGAAATTCAGGAAATGGTCTATAAATTTTGATCCTAAGACTAAGCTACCTATTATACCGGTCTGGATTCACTTTCTAGGACGTAAAATCCATTTGTTTAATCACAAAAGTTTGTTCTCACTTGCTTTTGCTTATGATAGACCTTTAAAAATGGATTATAGGAATTGTACACTCTCGTGACCATTTGAAGCACGTATTTTAGTTGAGAGAGACATCACACAACCATTTTGTAATGAAATATGGATAGGGTCACAACATCAAGGATATTGGCAGCCTGTGGAAATTGAAAGGCACTCACCTTACTGTACTCACTGTTTTTTGTTTGGCCATCGTTTTACTTCATGCTTTAAATTGAATCCTAACCTTAAAAGCTCACATGCTACTCCTCTTAATAACCCATCAAAAAATCATAATTCTTTGGGCCCTCATGTTATTCCTTCTTTGGTTGAAAATGAAACTATTTTAGATGCTCCACCTGTTCCACAACCTAACATTTTGATGGAGGATAACACAGGCAATGAGAATACTCTTACTAGCCCCACGACCAAACTTCAACAGTTAAAGACAAATACCAATGGTGAAAATGGTGAATGCTTTTGTTACTAATTGTGAAAATGGTGATATTGCAATACAAAGTGATGATGGTCATGTTTTTGTTGCTGATTTTAACGAACCTACTAGAACTATATCTATGTCGGTCACTTTGGAAAACTATATTTCTGAGGCTTCGTTTATTCCTGAAATATTTTTTGAAAGTCATGAACCTAATGGTAATTCTATTCCTAGTTGCTCTGCTATTAATACTAATGTTTTTGCAGGCCCTTCTGTTTTGGTTGACACTACTACCCATTTTCATATTGCTGTTAAAACCGTAGAGAGTGAATGGCAGGTTCAGAAGCACTCCAGGAAAAAGGCTAAAAGAAATAATGAGTTATCAAGTCTCATTGTTAATAACATTATTCAGGAAGGAATCTATCACTCTGATAGGGAATAGTTGGTCAACCCTACTACATATTCTAGAAGGGCTAGCTCATGCCATCATGTATAACATTATGGTTTGGAATATGAGGGGAGTGGCCGACCCTAACTCCCTTAATAGGCTTATGAACCTTTGTAGGGTCCATAGTTTCTCATTTTTGCTATTTAGGAGCCTATGGTAAATGTTAACTAGAACTGGATTCTCAATAAATTCAAAAGTTATCGTTCCTATTGCAATATCAATAATAAAATTTGGGTTTTTTGGAAACCTTCTGTCTCTATTTTTGTTATTGAAGATGAGGTGCAATATATCTTAACTCAAATTAAGTTTGATGACTTCCAAGGTTGGGACACTTTTTTCTATGCCGGTTCTCATTTGCAGAATAAGTTTTTGCTTTGGCAAAAACTTGAACTTATGGGAACTTTTATTAATGATAATTATTTTGTGGGTGGAGACTTTAATATGATCATGAAACCCATGGAGAGAAAGGGTGGTGGTAGAATCAAGCCTGGCCTCATTAATCTGTTTACTAATTATATCTCTAATGCAGGCCTTTTTGATTTGGGATATACTAGCACCCCTTATACTTGGAGAAGGGGTTTTCTCTATCAGAGGTTTGATCGATGCATGGCCAATCATGCTTTTCTTAACTATTTTCCAATAATTCGGGTTAAACATTTGAGTCATGCAACTTCTGATCATAATCCTATATTGCTTACTTTGGCTTTTACTGTTAAACCGTGCATATCTCGTTTCAAAATTCTAAATGTTTTGATTTCTCATAACACTTTTATGGACTTAGTAAAGCAGGTGTGGCAGTATGATGGGGCTGGAACTCCTTGGTTTATTTTATGGTATTTGCATAAAAAAATGGCAGCTCATCTTACTAAATGGAATTATCAAGTTTTTGGTAATGTGTACAAACATGTGCGGGATGCTCAAAATATTGTTGACACTTTGGAAGCTTAGCTAGCGAACTCCCCCGATATGATGGACACTCTTGCTCAAGCCCATGTCCCTTTAATGGATGCCATTGCTATTGAAGAGTCCCTTCTACAACAAAAAGCTAATGACACTTCCTTTGTTGTAGGGGATAGGAATACTAAATACTTTCATGCTCTGCTTAAACATAGAAGAAACATTAATAGAATTTTGAAAATAAAGAATGAGGATGGACAAATTCTGACTAATCTAGAGGATATTGGTGATAGTATTGTAAAGTACTTTACTGAAATCTTTAAAACTACTACTAATGTTCTTCATGTGGACTCTAATCTCTTTGTTAATGACTATAATTACATTAATGCTCTTCAATTAGCTTACCCTCCCGATGAACAAGAAATTTTTGATGCCTTCAAGTCTATTTGCCTTAACAAAGCCCCATGCCCTGATGGTTTTTATTCCTCTTTCTATATCCACACTTGGGATGCTATTAAGAAGAAGATTGTCCTTGCTATACAAAGCTTCTTCCTTGGTGAAGATCCTGGTAAATATTTCACTTCTGCTTTGATTGTCCTTATCTCTAAAGGTAATGATAGGATTTCCTGGGATAAATTTCATGCTATTTATCTCACTACTATTATTTCTAAGGTTATGAGTAAAATCATTGTCAATAGATTGAAACCTCATCTTTCACATTTCATAGCTCCACAGCAGTCTGCTTTCATTAAGGGAAGGTACATTGCTGATAACATTCTTCTAGCTCAAGGGATGATAGAGGATCTTGATAAAAAGTGTAGGGGGGTAATATGGTGCTCAAATTGGATATCAAGAAAGCTTTTGATACTATCGATTGGGATTTCATTGTGAATATTTTATAAGCCAAAGACTTCCATCAAGACTTCTGCTTACTCATAAAGAGATGGCTCTCTAATAACAGCTATAGTGTTATGGTGAATGACAAAGCAGATGGTTTTTTTTTTCTGCTAGTAGGGGCATTAAGAAAGGTGATCCACTATCTCCTACTATTTTTATTATTGCTTTTGATTACCTTTCCATGCTTATCAAAATGTTACAGCTTGAGCATCCCTACACTCAATACTCTCACAAATCTAAGATTGTGGAGAGTCATTTGGCCTATGCTGATGATGCCATCTTGTTCCTCAATGCTAGTAAACATGCCATAAAGATTACCATGTCCTTGTTCAAGGACTTTTAAGATGTCTTTGGAATGATTTTTAGCTTATCCAAATGCTCTATATACTTTGGGAGAGGTGTCCCACTCAATAGTCATGCTTGGGCCTCCAATTACACTGGCTGTAAAATCTTTAAGCTTCCTGTTAAATATCTGAGGGTGAATCTTCTTAGAGGTAGAGTTAAACAAACTCAGATGGATGGAGTGATTGATAAAGTTAAACTCAAGATTAATGACTGGAAAAATACTTTCTTATCTAATGGTGGTAGACTCACTTTGTTGAAAAGTATCCTTTGCACTCTTCCTCTCTATGTCATGCAAGTCCTTAAAATTAAGAAGAGCACTCAAAAGAATATGGAATCTATTTTCAACCAATTCCTTTGGAAGGGCCCTAGGACCTCAAGACTTTGGACTAATTGACATTATAATTGTAAGCCACTTGACCAGAGGAAAATATGTTGAGATTTTCATACCTATTTTATACTCTTTTTATTGTTATTGCACTTTAAAGAAAGGTATTTTTGATGTTTTGTTGCAGGAATGATGAATTAAGGTCTTTGGAGCAAAAAGATGCAAAAAGGAGCGAATTTGGAGCGAAAAGGACCAAAATGTGGAGATTTGAACTAGGCCGCCGACGGCGCCATCGACCCCGCCGATGGTGAGTTTTTCCCGAGGCTACAACACAAAATTCTCAGAAGTCCACCGACGGTTCCCTTGACCTCGCTAACGGTGAGCTCGACGGTTATGCCTACTCAAGCTTTGGATAAGTTTGGATAAGGCTTGGATAAGGCCAAATTTTGAAGGGATGCTTTGACAACTCTTGGGAAAGCTCATCCACAACTTTAAAAGACTATTTTGGCCAAAAATATCATGGAGAAGGAGGGAATGAATCTAGGGAGTAAAGGAAGTGCTAGAGAAAGTTTCTAGAGATTAGAAAGGTTCCAATATTGTGAGGAATTCTTCGAGAAATTGTAAGAGTGGAGGGGAGAGATTTCTTCCTCTTTGCTACTTCAAAGAGGAATTTTGTGTGTTGTAAAGAAAAGAAGAGATTCAGAGGAACTTCGAGGAGTGTTCTTGGGGATAAACTAGAGATAAGTTATTTACTTGTTGTAGTTTGTATGAATTTGATTTTATAAATGAATTCTGAGTTTTGTTGTGTTTTTCCCATGAGATTTGAGTAGTTTTCTCTGTCTTTCTCCTTGTCTTGAGATTTGTGAATTGGAGATTTGAATTGGTGAAGCCATGAAAATGTTTAAGAAATTGTGATGATCTTTTCACTTCGATCTTAATTTACTTTAAATGTGGTCAATTGATTTGTTAAAATATGTTGAGTTTTACAACTAAAGTGAATATTACATCCAAGATTCAGGGAGGTCAAAGCCCTTGGAAGTTGGGTGCAAATAAATAGGGAAATAATATTATCAGGCGTAGAATTGGAGATTTTAGAGTGACAGACTAAAATCCCCAATTTGGTCCTATCGTTTGGGTGCTGAAGTGTAGATGTTAGCCCTCAGGTAAAGGGAATGTGGAAGCTCCGAAGTGAGAGTTCCATCCTAGCCGCAGATTCAGTAAACAAGCGTAAGATTAGTCAATGTTCTTTATGTTTGGACCAAAGGATAAAGAATAGGCATGCTCCTATTTGACATAATATGAATTGAACTAATTCACTTTATCGATTCACTATAATTTCTTGACAAGGAGAAGGACGCTTTCTTACATATTTAATATCGCAATTAAACCCTTCTTAGTATCATTAGTTATTTAATAGTTTTTAAATTTACTTATTTATTTCAATTGCCTATTAGTGATAGATAAGCAAATTAAACTTTGTCGTTGTGATTAAAGTATTGCTTATCTAAAATCTTAGTTCGCAGTTCTAAACCACTCCCTGTGGGATCGATATCTAGGACTCCATTAGAGCCTTATATTACTTGAGCGATACATATACTTGCGTTGATAAGTATGACTTTAGAATTATTGAATATTTATTACGTCCATATTTATCTTGTATTTTTAAGCATATAATAAGTCACGGTCACCACTCCATGCTGGAGAACTTGGTTTCAAATCTATGTAACAAATTATTAACATTAACATGTGTAAATTATGGTTTAAATTCCGCTTGGGGGATTCATTATGGGCTCAATTTATGCATCATAAATATTACAAATTTTCACCCCTCTATGATTACTTGGAAGGTTGGAGACACTAGGCTTTGGAAAGCTATTGTGTCTGCTCGGGAGGTTGCTTCTAAATTTATGTTTTGGGATATTAGGAATGGAAACATTTGTTTTTGACATGATGATTGGGGGCTCTCTTCTTATCATACTTTACCAAACACTATTTGTGATAATTTGATGATTTCTGATTGCTGGCTTGATGGGGCTTGGAATTTACCTCAGATTACTTCTCTGGTGGGTGAATCTACTACTGTTATTACTGTTTTTCCTATTACTGGTACTGGAAAAGATGTTACACTCTGAAAATTCCAGGGTAGATTCTCGGTTACCAAATTGCTTTATTCGAAATTACATACTTTTAATTCATGGAAGTGGAACTCATACACATGACATAAGTATATTTATCCTTCTATCTTTTTTTTCATTTAGAGATATTTCCATAATCTGCTCCCACTTGACGATATTCTTAAATTGAAAGGGCTGAAACTTGCCTCTTTCTGTTATAATTTTAAAAGAGATTTCGAATCTGCTACACACTTATTTTTTGATTGTTCCTTTGCTAAGGAGGTTTAGAATAGGCTTGAAAGCTTTTTTGGCATCATTTGGCCCCCCATTTTGCGTCTTAAAGTGGCCCTTCATGTTTGGAAGGACTTTGATCCATCTTTCAAGGATCTATTTCATTTTCCTATCATTGTACTTTGGTTCATATGGATGGCACGTAATAGCAAAAAATATGACAAATATGACAATCCTTCTCACACCTCCATCATTATCTCTACCTTAAATTGTGGCTCATTTTAAAAAAATTTGGAAGCATTCCAATGGTATGGCTGACTCTCAATCCATTGGTAGGAGTAGGAAACCCATTCTTGTTAAATAGGCACCACCCCCACATGGATAGGTCAAAATCAACATTAATGGCAACTTTTATTTGGATTATTTTGGAGTGGATGATCTGATTAGAGTTGCCTTCGGTAAATGTATTACATATTTTGCTTCCCCCTATGTTGCCAATTCATCTCTTGAGGCTGAGACTTGTGCTTTGCTGACTGCTATACAAATTACTGTCTATTTGAATCTCAATCATATTATTGTGGAAACAGACTCTAAAAATTTATTTAATGTGTTGTTGGATAAGATTAGGCCTCTCTGGAATATTATTTTCTTATTGAGAAGAATAAGGCATTACATTGCATCATCTTAATTTACGCTTTTAATTTATTTATCGTGAGGGCAATGCCTCTGCTGACTGGTTGGCTAAATGGAGAGTGTAAGAAGCATTTGTAAGAGATTCTCCTACTACTTTGCTTAACAATTTTATTCAAAGTGATTTACTAGATGTGACTTATGTTAGATATTAATTGTGCTCTTTCTCTTTTTTGCATCACTGTCTCTGGTCTGGTTATATTACCTGGTATGGAGCATGAAGTTTCTGGTAGTGGTTTTGGGTCTAATTATTTTGGGATGGCACATTACTTGATTGAGTTTCATCCTAATTTTTTGTGCTGTCTGAATCCTTATCCTTTTTTGGCACACACTACGTGTGTGAAATTTTATTTTTTGACTTTGGGCTTGACTGGGATGCTTAGTAACTTGGCTTTCTCGAGTCCTTATAATTTGAAGTGGAAGTTGTGAGGTTTTACTGGTTCCTTTTTGTTTAATGATTTTTCGGGTTCAGTTCACAGTAAGTGGATCCAGAACAGTAGCTTTGCTCTGCCTGGCTGGCTTCTCTTTTTACCTTCTGATACTCTTTACATTTTACATTATCTTATGACTGGCTATGGGTATATTTGGCTTATCTATGGGGACAATATATGTGCTTCCTATTTGAGATACTTCATCTGGTTTTCTCTGCTCTCTACTATGAACTTTGTTGCAGGTTTTTTGATTCCTATCAGTTACATGGTTTGCTTAATCTATTTTTGGTTTGTTGGTGGCCCATGTCTGTCTGCGTATTAGTTTCTTCTAAAGGAATTACTCTGTTTTGAAAGCTAGAATTTGGAGTTAAACTTGGACTTGGTTATTTGGTTTAATGTAGGAAATCCTAGCTCTACTCTTTTTAACTTCTTTGCTTTTTCATTGACAATATTTGGCATGACAAATTGCAGGTAGTATGTTTTGGCATGATTATTGGAGATGTGGTGCACATATACTCTATGCCCAAACTGCCTACTTATGGTTTTATCATGGATGTTGGATTTTGGATGTTTGGTTGTTGACAATAAAGATTGGACTACACTGTCATGCACATTGTTTCTCTATTATTACTCACACAGATTTTAAATAAATTGCAGGATTGGACAAGAACCTCTGGCTACTTCTTGGACTTAGCTCCTTTTTTAAAAATCTTTACTTTGTTTTTAGTTTTGCGATTTGGTATACATGTAATTTTTGGGTATACTTCTTCTGTTGGTATACTTTTTAGGTTTACACATGTATTCTTGGTTTTTTGTGTGGTGTTGTAATGTGAATAGTGGAACCCCTAGGGTTTGATGTTTTTGTTTTGTTTCTAGATGGAGATTCACTATCCCACCCCAATTATTGTACCTGTTTTAATAATAATGCGTAAGGATCCACAAGTTGCTCTTTTAATCATATATATATATATATATATATATATATATTTTGGAAGAAGGAGCATTATTCGGCTCCTTACATGTTGAACTACAAAAAACAAATACAAACTTAAATATAAACAGAGGAAGTCTAACTGTCACATAGGAGTAAAATTATAATTTAATAGCTCTTTACATAATGAGCTAACATTGGGATTACGACGACATAGAAAATGAAAAAAAAAAGAATTTTATTCTTGAAAAAAAACTCAAAATTATAATTCAAGCACTCAAAAATATGTCAGAGATAAAATATTTTAAAAGGCGACCAGTTGCCACTTTTGTTGAGACATACCCCAGTCAAAGCAACCTCCTACATAAGAACGCACCTTCAGTCCTAATATGAATCAAGCATATCTGACTTGGCTGGAGCCTTAGACATTAAGAATTATTCCCAGACATCTAACAACTCTCGATGAAGAGTTTCCACCACTTCCTTCATCCTCTCCACCTTCTCCACATGAAGCGACAACTAACGATAATCCTCACTCAGGTGGAACCATGTCAATCGATCGAAGCAGCTCTTAGTTTTTTACACACGATGAGCGAGAAAACTAGAGGTTGTAGTGAGTTGGTCATTTTCTTTCTTGCATCTTTCAAGGGAGATGTATGAGCAATCAACTTTTCCATCCTTGCTCAAAAGTTGGCCACTTTCATCTAGTGCTTAGTTTGTTGTCACTAGGTGGTTGGTTTCTCATCTGCACCAAGAAACATCGTAAAACTAAAAGACTTTAGAAGAAGATGAAATCCCACAAACAAGACTGAAACCTTTTGATACCACTTCGAGATGCAACCACACACTAGGGGCTGATACCACTTCCAGATGCAACCACACACTAGGGGCTTACGCAAGTGCACATGTATTGGATTTTTGAGTTCTGAATGTCAATCCCATCGAGAATGAGGTAATTCAAAATAATAAAAGTTCTAGCCTACTGGTTTTAAGTCTTAGCCTAAAAAGTTGACAAATTTTTAGTCTAAAAGTTAATCTACTATGTTATAGCTAACAAATAATTTAAAACCTGCACAAGTAATCCTACTTTTAGCAAATTGGATTGAAAGATCAAATACTTAAGAAGCTCTTCTTTGTAATGTGCTAAGTGATTGACATGGAATGTTAAGTTGCACGAACTAAAATATCTAGTGACGAATAGGAGCAACAAAGCTTAGATAGAAATGACTTTAATTCCTTAAATCCCATAGCTTTCCCTTTAAAGCATACTTTCTAAACAATTAAATCTCTTCACAAGACATATCAACCTATACTGCATAATTTAATGTGATTAAGCTAGTTGATTCTATCATATATTTCCCAAGTCTTATGGTTCACAACACATTTTAACTGTTCACTTGGCCAAAATGAAAAGTAAATTAAGTTCTTAAAGTTAATCAATACCATTTGAAATTAAAGAAATTACATAACACTTTACATTCCATTCATACTACTTAATCATCATAAGAGAGAGCTAAAGGTTTACCCAAGAAGCATGATGATTTCACCAAAAAAATGTATTGAACACAAAATAAATCCACTAAATCTTTGTTACAACAGAAATACACAAAGTAATAAACAAAGATACTTAGTTATTCCTACTTTACAATGATCAAAGTTGACTCCAAGCAGCACTCCTCATGATTTCCCCACTCTTGCCTGACATAACACCACTCCCTTAGCACTTAGAAGAAGAACTCTAGTTCCTCAAAGTAAGAAAAACCCCTACGTAATCAATTTTTTTTCAATCCCTCACAAAAGCATCAATCCTATATATATACTCCATCAATCCTTCATCAATCCTTTCCCAAGTCGACAATACATGACTATTTATAAGCTTTAATACTTAGAATCCACAACTCACACCTTTAGTAAATTATTTCCCATCGATCTGGCACTTGAACTGTAGCAACTACCCAAAATAGTTACTGGCGCTTAGGAGCTAAGGGTCTGGTGCCTAAGCGGCAGGTTCTCTATATGCTTAGGGTAGAATGGGCGCCTAAGCTCCCAAGGGTCTAACACCTAAGAGTTGGTATCATGGAACCGAGGTGCCCAATGGTTGGCGCCTAAGCTCTAACTGGTCAGGTTTAGAATGATGGGACAGGCACCTAGGCACCAGTACCACTTTTCTCATATGTACTCTAAGTCCTCTCATGCCTTCTCCACTTCAATTACTTGTTATACCTATAAGAAAAACACAAAAAATAGCTTCCTTAAAGTGTAATATCATTAATATAAATGTATAAAAATAATCCTAAATTACGGTTAAAATACTCATGCATCAAAATCCCCTAACTTAAAAGTTACTTGTCCCCAAGTAACACTTCAATTTAAATAATGGTTTAGCTAACTCAAAGGAGTAGGTATCATGCAAAGCTACCTACAATCTTACTTCTAAGGTCCCATATTTTAATCAATTCAATTATTCTAGTTACTAAGTTCATTTTATAGGCTTTAACAAAATTACATTTAACAAGTAAAGTGTGATTTCACAATCATTTTAAAGAGAAGTTAGTTTATATCAACTAGTGTAAAGTAGTGCCAAATAACAAGAATAGTGCACATCCATTAGATACATTCTAATAATTCATAACATTCATGAAATTGAGGAAGATTATGAATTTTTTTTTAATTTAGGAAGAGATAGCAGTAAAACCAATTTTTAGAAAGGCTTCTCTTCAAGCTTCTCCTCAATTTATATTTTTATTATATACTCTTTACTTTTTTACTTTAGCATGAATTTTTCAAATCGAAACACAACTTTTTAAGGATTACTATATCTAGATAAGCCTTTAATAATTTTGAATCCTACTATAATTTTTCTAAATTCAATCACTCCACAATTCTTTCCTACTAACCATTTTAAAAGTGAAAAATTTTATTAGAATGAAATTAAATTTTATGGAGGCTTAATTCTTCTTATAGAACTATCTATTTACACTTAATTTAGCAAATAGCCAATTCCTATCAAAAGTAGATGTTTAATCACCCTTTCACATGTTGGTTTGCAAAAACTTCATAGCATTAATCGTACTTAATCTACATACATTTTACATTAATTAACTATATTTTACTTCACCACATGTGCTATAGCACCACAATTCCTTAAGTGGACAAAAAAACATCTATTTAAATTAAATTCAATAAGGACAAATAAAGTTAAGTTTAATATGATCACCCCCCAACTTAATTTTTGCCACCTGCAGTAATTTGGACATGCATTAAAAATAGGGAGTAAGAGTATAGAAATACTTCCTACCACATGCTCATATCAGCATGAATCAACATATATGTAATAGAAAGTAAAATTTAATTAAACAAAACATATAACCAAAGAGAATTGCACATAGAAGCCAACAAGTAGAAAAAAGAAAAAATAAGTCCAACATAGAGAATACATCCAACAAACAAAAATATGATTCACAGTTATTACAATGAATAAAATCCTTTACATCCAACTAAAAAGAAAAATAAAAGTCACTAATCCTCCTACTTATCATCTTCTTCCTCCTCATTTTCCTAGTATTCTTCTTTATTTTCTTCAGAATCCTCATCCATTGGTTGGTTGGTGTTCTTGTAGCGTTGGTAATAAGAATATACTGGTAACTCAATAGAAATATTACCTCAAATCCACTGATTTGTCCACTACATCTCAAGCTCAGCAGTCTAGAAGCTGACAAACTGATCAAATTGATTTTTCTTTTACAATTCCATATATTTAAAATGATTAGCTAACAAATACAATTCAACCTATATAATGGAGGCATCCTCTTACAGACTCACTATATTTTGTGCAATAGAGGCTATCGGGGTAGTAGGACAAGCCTCGGGGTAAGAAGAAGAAGTAGGCTAAATTGGGCCAGGCCTAGTTCCAGAGACTTCATGTCTACTGTACAATCCAACATTGATATGAAGATAGGCTTCAACAAAATAAAACTTCTCCTTCCAACTAGTAAAAGAAACTCAAAAGTTTTGACATAGAGAAAAGATAGTAAATAAGTGCCCCAAAACAATAATGGATCCCCCCTAAGTCATCACAATAGAATGATGGACAAGGGAACCTATATCAATGCATTTCTTTTTCTAGATAAAAAAGTTTAAGAAAGCTCGATCCTTAGTTACTTCATTAAAATTAGTAGAGACGAGCAACTTAACGGAAATGAAATAAGGCCAGGCTTTTGATATTCCAATTGATGTGGAAGCAGAGAAATTAATTTTAGTTTCATTTTTAACCTTTTGCACTCCTCTGCCACTAGTTTAGGTCTTGATAACTTTATCCATATAAGTATCTACAAGAATGAAATTTGCATGGAAGCTATCAGGTATATCTCTCAATGAAAATTGAGCATTAATATGAGAAAGAGAGACATTTAAAATCTTCTTTCTCATAAAGACTGACCCATCAGAAGGCTCAAAAAGTTGGGATAAAATTCCCTCACCACAGAAATCACAACTACAGAGGTATTGTAACATAAATCCTCCCAATGTTGACTCACTATCAAACTCTCAATGGCACCCCCAAGGCTAATTAATTGATGCACAACAATCAATTTCTTGGACAATAAAAAGTCATTGCAATGCTCCACAGCTTTGGAGCTTACAAACCTCTTCTTATCAAAAGAAGATTTGAATTTTCCACCTTTAGTTTTAGGGGCCATCTAAATGCACTAAGTTGTGTTTGAAAAGGGTTAAGAGAAATAATATGGATGCAACAAGATGCAAATAAAAAATATAATTCAAAGTTCACCAAAATTTTCCAACATTTCCTAACCCTAGCTCTCTTAAGAAATTCTGAAATTTTCGGATGAAAAATATTGAAATTTTACCTTAGAAAGGTTATTTATTCCCCTTATAATTACTTGGATCAAAGGAATTTCAAAGGTTTGGGATGCCCTATGAATGCTCTCTCAGTTGCTAAAGAAGAATAGGGAGAAAAATCATGAAAATGGGGGTGAACTGGGCCAATTTTGGCTTAAAAGCCATATAGATAGGGGCAACACTTAAGCGCTGTATACCCAAGGAAGTGATGCTTAGGTACCGAGTTGGTAGTGCCTACGCACCCATATAGCTTAATGGTGCCTAAGCGTTAGGGGCAATGACGTCTAAGTGTCGGCCCTAATTTTTGCTATGCTCACCTCATTTTTATAATTCATCCCCCAAATCACTAAATCTTCCGAAAAATAACACCTAATCAATACAAAAACATAAACAAACACAAAAATACAAATACAAGCACACAACAATCACACACCTAAACAAACTTGGGATGCCTCTCAAGAAGCACTTAATTTTACGTCCTCAACCTAACTGTGCCAGATACTCTAATCAGGATGACCCAACATCAAAACCTCCTTAAACATAAGATTTTTTCAACATAAGTATGGTTTGAGCCTCTTTCCATTCAATTTAAACACTCTACCTCTCTTAGGATCTTCAATATCAATCACACCAAAAGGATACATATTTCTACAGTAAATAGACCGGACTACCTAAACTTAATTTTTCTTGGGAATAATTTCAATAGTGTATTGTACACTCCTGTCCAAGCTTAAAATTTTTCTTAAGTCATCAAGCCATCTCTTCATTTTCTCTTTATAAACTTTAGTATTTTCATAAGATTACTGTCTAATATCATTGATTTCATTTAGTTGTAACAAACGTGTTTTACTAGCCTCTTTCATATTATAATTTAACTCCTTAACAATCCAATATGCTTTTTGCTCCATTCAACTGGCAAGTGATAAGCTTTGTCAAATATAAGCCTCTATGGCAACATTTCTATATGTGTTTTATAAGCAGTCTTATAGGCCCATAAAGCATCATCAAGTCTCAAACCCCATCTTTTCTGCTAGGATTGACAGTCTTCTCCAAAACCCTTTTGATCTCCATATTAAAAACTTCACTAATCCACTTGTTTGAAGATGATATGATTTGGATATCTCATGCCCACTAATGTCTCAATCCTGTGGCTTTCGCGTCATTAATGATAACTCTAGGCATACCATATATGCAAAATATATTTTTCTTTAAAAATTTAGATACATTTTGAGCTTCAAAATTCAGCAGGGCCACTGCCTATATCCACTATGAGAGTCCGTAGCTATCAAAATATACAGATTCCTTAAGAAAGGTATGATAGGTCCCATGAAGTCTAAACCTCGAACATCAAAAATCTAACACTCTAAGGTAAAATTCAGGTGCACCTGTCACATGCTTTTATATATTCATTTACATCCCTAAACAGAGTAGGCTAATAAAATCTCAATTGTAATATCTTATTAGAAATTTTATGCAGCCAAAAATGTCCGCCAAATTCAAAATCATGACATTTCCTAATAACATCTTGTGTCTCTTATATGGGTAAACACGTCCTAGTAACCTAGTTTTTGCAGTTCCAACAAAGGTATGGGTCATCCAAAAAATAGTATCTTGCATCATGAACAAATTTCTTCCGTTGATGCTATGTTAGATCATAGGGTAAAATGACACTAACTATGTAATTTACTATGTCAACATACCATATAATATTCCAATCAGTAACAATAAGCAGGTGCTCATCAAGAAAATTTACATTGATAACCTAATCAAATGCATATGAATTCCCCTGATTGAATCTCGATAAGTGAACAATTATTTGTTTCTCAATACTTTTCCTATCCATAAATTTGATATCAAACTCTTAAAGCAACATGACCCATTGATCAACCTAGTTTTGGCATCCTTTTTCAACATCAGATATCAAATAACAGAATGGTTGGTAAGAATAGTAATCAAATATGGACTAAATTTACTGAACGCATATGCTATAACTAGAAGCTCTTTTTCAGTAGTGGTGTAGTTAATCTGAGCTTCATTAAGGGTCTTACTCGCATAATTTATAGCCTGAAACATTTTGTAGTGCCTTTGTCCTAAAATTGCCCCTATAGCATAGTCATTCATACCATACATTAATTCGAGTGGTTCTCCCCAATCACGTGAAAAAATGATGGGAGCAGTTGTTATCTTCTTCTTTAAACTGTTATAAAAGTAGCTAAGCAATCTTGGTCAAAATCAAATAGAACATCCTTTTCCAATAGATGACATAAAGGTTTCATGATTTTGGAGAATCCTTAATGCATCGCAGATAAAATTAAACATGTCCTAGGAAACTTTTAACTCCCCTCACTGAAGTGGTTGGGGGAAGTTTTTCAATCACCTGTATTTTGGTTGGATCTACCACCATACCTCTCTTAGAAATTAAGTGTCCTAAAACAATTCCTTAAGAGACCATAAATTGGCACTTTTTCCAATTGAGAGCAAGATTTTTTTCTTCACAACAACTCAATACCTTGGCCCGATGATCTAAAAGTGAATCAAATGAAAGGCCCAAAAACTGAGAAAGCATCCATGAAAACTTCTATGCTTTTCTTAATCAGGTCACAAAAGATCAACATTATACACCACTGAAACATTGCAGGTGCATTATATAACCTAAAGGGCTTGCTCCTAAAAGCAAAATTCCCATAAGGACTCATGAATGTGGTTTTATCCTGATCCTTAAGAACAATAGGAATTTGATGGCAACCTGAATACCCATCTAAAAAGTAGAAATAGGAGTGGCCAGCTAGCCTATCTAACATATGATCTAAGAAGGGTAAAGGAAAATTATCTTTCTTGGTGATATAGTTTAATTTACTGTAATTGATACATATATGCCACCCAGTAAAATGTCTAGTAGGGATCAATTCATTTACTAGGACATTCACACCTCTATTCTTATGAACACAATGAATTGGGCTAACCTTGGCACTATCTAAAATGGGGTGTATAATACCTGCATCGAGCCATTTCAAAATCTTCTTTTTAATAACTTCTTACATAATAGGGTTTAATATCCTTTGAGGATCTACCCAAGGTTTATGTTTTTTCTCTATTAGGATCCTATTCATATATATCAAAGGACTAATTCCCTTTATTTATGCTAAGTTCCATTCAAAATATTTCTTAAAGCTCCTTAATGCTCATCAAATGTTCTTCTTGTGAGCTATCCATTTCCGATGATTTGATTATCGGTAATGTAGATAGCTTACCCAAATAAGCATACTTTAAATATTTGGAAAGCACATTAATCTCAAGTTTAGGAGGTTCTTCAATGGAAGGAAAAAGAGGTTTACAGTTTTCAGTAGTATTAAGTATTCAAACCTCTACCTAACAATTCTCAGGTTATCATCAACCAGTAAAGCAGATTCATTAATAAAATTTGTAGAGTCATCCTTGCTCAAATCTTGCTCCACTGATTTAACTTCACAACTCTCTCAAAAGTGTCTGCTACATAGATAGTAAATCAGATACATCCTATAACATGCATCTTCATTATAATCAAAAGGAAGCATCATAGATTTTAACACATTAAGAGTTTTCTCTTAATCATTCACTCTATTTTATGTTCTTTTTTCTACACGTCAATCATCATTCTGTGAGTAGCTAGAAAAAGGTTTACCTAATATGATGGGGATGTCTTTATGTTCCTCTATATCTAATACAATGAAATCAACATAGAAGAAAAATTTATCCACCTTCACTAGGACATCCTCTTAACCCCCCTCAGATAAGTGGTTGAGCGATCAACAAGCTGAAGGGTTACAGTGGTAGGAGAAACCTCTTCTAACCATAACATCTTGAAAATAGATAATGACATGAGGTTAATACTAGCACTCAAATCATACAAAGCCTTCTCATAGAACTTTTCTCCATTGACACATTTATTAGTTCTTCTAGGATCCTTAAGTTTCTGATGAAGCTTCTTTTGAATAGTAGCACTGCACTTCTTATTGAGTGCTACCAACTCATAATCTCCAGACTTCCTCTTTTTATTAAGGATATCCTTCATGAACTTCACATAGCAGGGCAATGATACACAAAAAATATATACATATCCGGACATTGATACACCAAAAATATATGCATTTTTAGACCCATATTTTATACTCATTTTTTGGTGATGTTGCACTTTAAAGGAAGGTATTTTTCATTTTTTATTGCAGGTTATTGATTGTTAGGACTTGGAGCAAAAAGGATGAAATTTGGAGTCAAAATGGAATTTTTTAAGAATTTTTCAGCGGTGACAGAGAACATGATTTAATTAATTGACCACTGGCACCGACGACACCAGTTTCGGTGTAGACTTTATTTTTAGAAGATTCGACAAATTAGGACTCTTTTTGAAGAGTTTTTGGATGCATCTTTTAGAAAACCGACCTTAGGCTCTATTTAGCACCGAAATTGATCAGAAAAGGATCTCTTCGCACTCCTCCGATTGTTTTTTACCCCCTTCAACAGCTTTCTACGCCATTCCACACCATTAGTTAGTTGTTTTCTTTATAGTTTTGAGTTTTTGTGGTGAGTTTAAGTGTGAATTCTTCTCTAAGATTTTTGGAGTGGGAGAGAAGTGAGAGATTTCTTCTTCCTACATTTCCTAAGAGAGACTACAAGGGATTTGCTTTAAGAAAGAGTTTCAGATAAGTGTTGTTTTATAAATGAAATTTGTGTTTTGTTGTATCTTTCTCATGAAGTCTGAGTAGTTTCCTTTATCTTTCTCCCTACTCTAAGATATGGTAAATTGAAGAGATAATTCGGATGTGCCAATGTTAAAATAAAAAATAAATTTTGATGGTTTTTCAACTCTGTTCTTAATTTAATTTTTTATTTGGCCAATTGAAATATTAAAATATGTTGTGAAACATATGATCCGGGAAATGGAGTATGAGTTCTACAACAGAGTGAAAATCACATTTAAGTCCATGAAGGAGTATTGACTCATGGAATTAAGTGCAAATAAATAGGGAAATAAACATTATTGGGTGTAGAATTAGAGATTTTTAGGGTGATAAACTAAGATCCTCAATTCAATCTTAGTGTTTACGAACTAAAGTGAGAGTTAGCCTGCAGGGGAAGGGGAGTGGGAGCCAGTATCCTCCTAGCCTAGCCACGAATTTAGAGACTAAATCTAAGATTAGCAAATGATTTTCTACAACACTGAATCAGGGTAGAGAAGTAAAATTGCTTCTATTTGGCACAATACAAATTTAAATCATTTATCTCATCTCATTTCACCAAAAGGCTCATTGTAGTGGGAAAGATATTTTTTCATATTAGAAAACTTTATCACTTAAATGTAGTTTAGTAGTTACTGTTTTAAACTTTGCATTTAAATTTTGCTAGTAGTTAATAATTTAGTTTTGATAGTATCTTACACATTCAAAATTAGTGACAGTAATTTTGTTTGATTGCTGTAAATTTCCTAGTTAATTTATCATTTTAAATTTAAACCTTCCTCATGGGATTGATATTTGGAACTTAAATAGAAAGTCTGATATTACTTGATAATGATATGTATACTTGCGTAGAATCTCAATATTAAGTGCTTAACATTCTTATTCATAAAATAACACATCAAGTTTTTGGCATCGTTGTAAAGCGAAGCTAACCTTACAATTTTTACACAACTATATTTTCGAGGGAAAGTCGCTGTCAAGTTTTTGGTGCCATTGCGAGGGAGTAAAAATTAGATTTAAAAAGAAAATTTAGAGATAATATATATATATATATATAACTTATTATATTTAAGAGTATTTTTAAGAATTTTTTTTTTACTAATTATATTTGTTTATGTAAAATATTAGATCAGAAGGTTTAGTACCTTACAATTCGGAACTAGAACGCATTATTAGAAAAATTCAAAAATAACAAAAAGAAAAATAACAAAAAGAAATAACAAAAAGAAATAAAAAATTTGAATGAAATGACAAATAACTTAGATAATCAAATAAATGAAAATCAACAAAGTTCTTTAAAATATTAAGCTAATCCAATAGCAGATGAACTTCACTTAACTATTCAAAATCCTGATGTTGATGTTAATTCATTTGAGGTTAAACCTGTTACTATCCAAATGGTACAAAATAATCAGTTTGGAGGAACACCTATTGAAGATTCTAATTTACATCTTGCTAGTTTTCTTCAAATATGTGCTACTTATAAATATGATGGAGTGTCTAATGATGTTGTTAAGCTTGCTTAGACTTTTTTGACTTTTTTCTTTTTCATTAAGGAATAAAGTTAAAGCTTGGTTAAATTCAATAGCACCTGGATCTATCAGAACTTGGGGAGAACTATCACAAAAATTTTTGGCTAAATATTTTCTGCTCTAAAAAAATGCTAAGCTGAGAAATGATATTACATCTTTTTTTCAGTTTGAATGGGAATCAATATATGAAGCCTGAGAAAGATTTAAGGATCTCCTTAAAAAATGTTCACACCATACACCATATGTTCACACCATGCTTTACTAGATTGGTTAATAATTCAAAATTTTTACAATGGATTAGTAGGATCACTTAGATCTATAATAAATGCTGTTGTAGGAAGATCACTTATGTCAAAACATTTTGATGAAGTATGCTCTTTAATAGAAGAAATGATTACTAATAATTTTCAATGGACTTTTGAACGGGTAAATCCTAAGAGAGTAGCTAGTATTCATGAATCTGATGTAATGTCTATTTTAGCATCTCAAATTGCTGTTATATCCAAAAAATATTGATCAAATTGGAGTGAACTATTCTCAAATACCACCAGTATTAGAGGAAAATTTGCTAGGACAGATAATTAATACTCAATCATCTTATGAAACTTTGAATGCTATAAATAATCAAAATAACAATCCTTATCTAATTATTACAACCCTAGATGAAAAAATCACCCTAATTTTAGTTGGATTAATTATAACAATTTGATGAACCCCTCAAAAAAGTTGAACAATCAAGGAAATCCTAATTATCAACCTTATTATCCTCCAAGATTTAACTCTAACCCTAACCCACAAAATAATGAAAAGAAGTTGATGATGGAAGAAGTAATGTTGAATATGGGAAATCAAATTGGAAAATTAAGGGGTTGCTATTAGAAATAATGAAAATCAATTAGAACATATTGCTACTGCACTTAGTAACAGATCTTTAGAAAATCTTTTGAGTACTGTGGAAGTTAATCCAAAAGATCAAAATAAGGAGCAAATTAAAGTTATTCAATTACAAAGTGGAAAAGTTGAAACAAGAATCCAAAGAGACACTGAAGTTGATGAGGAGAAGGAAGAGATTGAAAGTGACGATAATGAAAATGAACAAATACAAGTTCCTTTAGAAAAACCACTACCTTCGTTTCCACAATGATTGAAAGAGAAGAATAAAGATAAACAATTTAAAATTTTTTTAGAAATCCTTAAAAAGTTAACAATAAACATTCATTTCATTGAGGCTTTGGAACAAATGCCAAGTTATGTGAAATTGATAAAAGATATACTAAACATGAAAAGGAAGTTTGTAGATCATGAGACCGTTGCATTCAGTGAAGACTGTAGTGCTATTCTTCAGAAAAAGCTTCCTGAAAAGTTAAAAGATATTAGTAGTTTTACGATACCTTGTGAAATTGGTGAAATATTTTTTGGAAGAGCCTTATGCTTTAGGAGCAAGTATCAATATTATGCCTCTATCAATTTTTAAATATTTAGATTTAGGAGAGATTTCCCCTACTACTGTAACTCTTTAGTTAGCTGATCGATCAATCACTTATTCTAAAGGAGTCATCAAAAATGTATTAGTAAAAGTTGATAAATTTATTTTTCTTATAGACTTTATAATATTATATATGGAGGAAGATAAAGAGATTCCTATTTTTTTGGGAAGATTATTTCCTGCAACAGGGAGAGCTGTGATAGATGTGAAAAAAGGAGAATTAATAATAAAATTTAATGATCAAGAAGTAACATTTAATATTGCAAAATCTATGAAATATCCTGTAATAAAAAAAGATGATGAATGCTTTAGGATGAAAGTTACTGATTATCTAAGTAATGAGCAATTTAAGAAAGTGTTTGAAGAAAAATTAAGGCAAGAAGAAGGTTTGAAGAAAAATTAAGGCAAGAAGAATTTAGTGAGAATGAGAATGAAATAAAAGAAGAAAATTTAGATTATATTCAGGAAAAATTTGAAATATTAGAGTTCTTGGAAAATGATAATAGAAATTTTATTCCTTCAATTATTAAACCACCTGAAATTGAATTGAAAGTATTACCTGCCCATTTAAAATATGTGTTTTTAGGAGATTCATCTACATTATTTGTTATTGTATCTTCTGAGTTAACTAAAATTCAAGAACAAAAATTAATAGAAATGTTTAAAAGATATAAAAAGACTTCTGGATGGACTTTAGCAGATATTAAGGGAATTAACCCTTCAATTTGTATGCAAAGAATTCAATTAGATGATAAATACAAACCTAAAGCTGATCCTCAAAGGAGATTAAACCCAATAATGAAAGAAGTTGTTAAAAAAGAAATGTTAAAATGGTTAGATGTTGGAATTATATATCCTATTTCAGACAGTGCTTGGGCGAGTTTAATTCACTGTATTCCAAAGAAAGGAGGAGTGACCATTGAATTAAATGATAAAAATGAATTAATTCCAAATGCACTACAAGCAAAATAGAGTTATTTGTTATTAGCTATTGTCTATGTCTTTGATAAATTTAGACCTTACTTGATTGGAACCACATGTATAATGCATACAGATTATTTTGTTATTAAATACTTGATGCAAAAGAAGGATGCTAAACTAAGATTAATTAGGTGGATACTTCTTCTGCAAGAGTTTGATTTTATTGTAGTTGATAGAAAGGGAAGTGATAATTAAATAACTGATCAATTTTATAGACTAGAAAAAGAAATATTAACTAATTTTGTAAATAAAATTTTCAAAAATTTTCCTAATGAACAATTATATAATATTGATGAAATGAATATACCGTGGTATGCCGATATAGTAAATTATATTGTAAGTGATATTCTACCACCAGATATTAAGAATCAATAATTAAAGAAATTTATATATGATTCAAAATTTTATTTTTGGGATGATCCATATTTATATAAATAATGTAAAGATCTAATTATTAAAATGTGTGTGCCTTATGAAGAAACTCAAAAAATAATTGAAAGATGTCATGATTCTGAATTTAGAGGACATTTTGGATCAAATAGAACTGCATATAAAACTTTGCAAATTGATTTTATTAGCCTACTCTTTTTAGAGATGTTAATGAATATATTAAATATATTAAAACATGTGATCG